>NC_134356.1:31091627-31220498 GCF_048569485.1 Anomaloglossus baeobatrachus
ATCCCAACCCGCACGCGGCAAAACCGCGGCAATACCGCGAATAATACCGCGGTAAAACCGCAGCAAACCGCGGCAAACCGCATGCGGTTTTCGGGTGCGGTTTCCCGCGGTTTTTTACCGCGGGTGCGGTAATCTTTGAGGGCATGCGGAATTTTCTCAAGAAAATTCCACTTCCCAGTGCGCACAGAGCCTTATATTCCAACATGATAATGACTCCAAACACCTCCAAGACGACCACTGCCTCGCTAGAAAAACTGAGGGTAAAGGTGATGGACCGGCCAAGCGTCTCCAGACCTAAACCCTGTGGAGCATCTATGGGGACTCCTCAAACGAAAGGTGGAGTTGCGCAAGGTCTCTAACATCCACCAGCTTCATGATATAGTCATGGAGGATGGAAGAGGATCCAGTGGCTCCTGTGAAGCTCTAGTGACCTTCATGACGAACAAAATTAAGGCAGTGTTGGAAAATAAAGGTGGCCACTAAAAATATTCACAATTTGGACACAATTTGGCCATTTTCCCTTAGGGGTTTAGTCACTTTTGTGATATACTGTACTTACACATCTACTTATTTTAATTATGGTCAAGTAAATTTTGTGCCCACTTAGACACCAACTCTCTCGTACAATTGCCACCCCTCGCCATGAAGCTTCAGGATCCTTTTCTAGTTTTTCCACCTACATGGTTCTATCTAATCTTCAGAGGAGCTGGAGTCTGCACAACAGTCGAAAAACTGATAAAACTATCCAGACGTAAATAAAAGTCTCTTCTTCATCCAGACATATAAATACACATGCGGTCATTCGCGTCATCGTCTTCACTCCCACCACCCATCAGACACGATGAATGATAATGCTGTATGATCTCAGCCAACGTCGGAGACAAAGACACATTACACGCTTAGAAGAAGGAAACGCTCTACATGTTTTTGGCCAAATGTCCTCATTTAAAAAACAAATTTCAGATACAAATCAAGTGTTCAGGATAAACAATTCCATGGGCGAAACCAAGATGTCAAGGATAAACATGGACATCTTTACGTCATGCTCTAAACGCGTTTCGGGCTACAGCTGTTTTCCAACTGGATTATTTATGTAATTGTATGCTCGATTATGTTGAGAGGTTTGGGGCCAAATAGCCAACACCTTACAAACTTGATGTTCGATCTTTGGCATATTCAAGGCCAAGTATGTCCATCAGAACCTCAGATAGGTGGAAAGTGGACCTCCTCCCATGTATTGGAGAGCTTATAAAGATGGTTATCCAATTTTTGGTAAACACTTAGGTTTTGATACCCCAGCTGACTGTGTTTTCGGCACCATGCACAGTTGGCATCTGATCTTCTCTTGTGGTTTGGACATGTTCCTCAACAAATGAGGTCAATGCCATAGCTTCTCCATGAGATGGCCAACACTTTACAAACTTGATGTTTGATCTTTGGCATATTCAAGGCCAAGTATGTCCATCAGGACCTCGGATAGGTGGAAAGTGGACCTCCTCCCATGTATTGGAGAGCTTATAAGATGGTTATCCAATTTTTGGTAAACACTTAGGTTTTGATACCGCAGCTGACTGTGTTTTTGGCACCATGCACAGTTGGCATCTGATCTTCTCTTGTGGTTTGTACATGTTCCTCAACAAATGAGGTGAATGCCATAGTTTCTCCATGAGATGGCCAACACTTTACAAACTTGATGTTTGATCTATGGAATATCCAAGGCCAAGTACGACCAGCAGGACCTATGGTAGGTGAAAAGTGGACCTCCTCCCATGTACTGGAGATCCTGACCACTAATATGTAAGATGGTTATCCAATTTTTGGTAGTAACTTATGTTTTGATACCCCAACTGACCAAGTTTTTGGCACGGTGCACATTTGGCACCTGATCTTCTCTTGTCATTTGGACATGTTCTCCAACAAGTGAGGTCAATGCCATAGCTGCCATGAGATGACCAACACCTTACAAACTTCATGTTCAATCTTTGCCATAACTAAGGCCAAGTATGTCCATCAGGAACTCCGGTAAGTGGAAAGTGGACCTCCTCCCATGTATTGGAGATCCTCACCACTGATTTATGTAAGATGGTTATGCAATACTCAGCTGACCGTATTTTTGGCACGGTGCACAGGTGGCACCTGATCTTTTCCTGTGGTTTGGACATGTTCCCCTACAAATGAAGTCAATGCCATAGCTGGCATGAGATGGCCAACACCTTACAAACTTCATATTCAATCTTTGGCATATCCAAGGCCAATTATGTCCATCAGGACCTCCAGTAGGCGGAAAATGGACCTCTTCCCATATACTGGAGATCCCTGACCACTGATATGTAAGATGGTTATCCAATTTTGGTAATCACTCAGGTTTCGATACCCTAGCTGACTGTGTTTTTGACACGGTGCAAAGTTGGCACCTGATCTTCTCTTGTGGTTTGGACATGTTCCCCAACAAATGATATCAATACCACAGCTGCCATGAGATGGCCAACACCTTACAAACTTGTTGTGAAAATTTTGGCATATCCAAGATTGGAGATCCTGACCACTGATATGTAAGATGGTTATCCAATTTTTGGTAATCAATACCATAGCTGACCGTGTTTTCAAAACAGTGCACAGTTGGCACCTCATCTTCTCTTGTGGTTTGGAAATGTTCCCCAACAAATGAGGTCAATGCCATAGCTGCCATGCATTCCATGAGGATCTAGCGTTGAGTAGTGCTTGACGTCATTGGCAGCCTTTAGGTTTTGGCCAAACATAGGCTGGTGATGGAGCAGTGAAGACTTGGTTGGATGAGCACCAGGTCTGATCTTGAGTTACAAATTGTTGATAGGTTCATTGGATTCAGCTGCCAACTGACTACAGAGAGGTTTCAGAAATGGCCATGGATTAGAAGGAATTCGAGAGGAGCCATAGATTGGATGCTACAGGTACCGTAGTTACTATAAGGCTTGTGAGGAGGTTGGCCATCAAAGTAGGATGAACGGGGTGTTATATTTTATTTTATCTATTAGACTCTTTTGCCCTAAGATCAAAATACAAGAAAATCCCTTCCACACAGGCAACTGGGAGGTTAATTACTGGATTTAGTCATCTCCTTTCTGCGAGCCTTGTATGAAGCATGCTGTATATAAACCCATAGCTCCCTGCCTCCAGTTGCCAGTTATAGGTTATACCCGACCCTGGTTCTGACCTTCTACCTCTGCTGCCTGATCCTGGGTGTTATTCAGTTCCTGACTTTGGAATATTTTGTCCTTCACCTGACGATCCTGATAGGTTTTCTGAATTCTAAGGTTTTGAGCTTCTCTTCCAGCCCGCACCACCGACCAGCAGCCATTAAATTATTCAACCCAGGGGGCCCTGTGCAAGTCCATATCCCACACAAGGGTTAAAGGGTGAAGGCTACGGTTCCTCTGGGACTCGTTAGACAGAGTGGCTTCCACAAAGTCTGTCTGTGGAAGCCCTATTAACACCTGCAAGGCTTTAAAAAACAGAGCTACTTGATATCTTGTTCTGATCCTAAATTGCACCCTGTATTATACTCCAGAGCTGCACTCACTATTCTGCTGGTGCAGTCACTGTGTACATATATTACTGATTCTGAGTTACCTCCTATATTATACTCCAGAGCTGCAATCACTATTCTGCTGGAGGAGTTCACTATGTACACAGTGACTGCACTAGCAGAATAGTGAGTGCAGCTCTGGAGTATAATATAGGAGGTAACTCAGGATCAGTAATGTAATGTATGTACACAGTGACTGCACCAGCAGAATAGTGAGTGCAGCTCTGGAGTATAATACAGGAGGAAACTCAGGATCAGTAATGTAATATATGTACACAGTGACTGCACTAGCAGTATAGTGAGTGCAGCTCTGGAGTATAATATAGGAGGTAACTCAGGATCAGTAATGTAATGTATGTACACAGTGACTGCACCAGCAGAATAGTGAGTGCAGCTCTGGAGGAAAATACAAGAAGTAACTCAGGATCAATACAGGATAAGTAATGTAATGTATGTACACAATGACTACACCAGCAGAAGAGTGAACGCAGCTCTGGAGGAAAATACAAGAAGTAACTCAGGATCAATACAGGAAAAGTAATGTAATGTATGTACACAGTGACTGCCCCAGCAGAATAGTGAGTGCAGGTCCGGAGTATAATACAGGATGTAACTCAGGATCAGTAATGTACAGTGCCTACAAGTAGTCTTCAACCCCCTGCAGATTTAGCAGGTTTACACATTCGGAAGTAACTTGGCATTGTGGCATTTGGGCTGTAGATCAGCCTGGAAGTGTGAAATGCAGCAAAAAAGAATGTTATTTCTTTTTTTATTTTTTTTTTTAAATTGTGAAAAGTTTATTCAGAGGGTCATTTATTATTCAACCCCTCAAACCGCAAGAATTCTGTTTGGTTCCCCTAAAGTATTAAGAAGTATTTCAGGCACAAAGAACAATGAGCTTCACATGTTTGGATTAATTATCTCTTTTTCCAGCCTTTTCTGACTAATTAAGACCCTCCACAAACTTGTGAACAGCACTCATACTTGGTCAACATGGGAAAGACAAAGGAGCATTCCAAGGCCATCAGAGACAAGATCGTGGAGGGTCACAAGGCTGGCAAGGGGTACAAAACCCTTTCCAAGGAGTTGGGCCTACCTGTCTCCACTGTTGGGAGCATCATCCGGAAGTGGAAGGCTTATGGAACTACTGTTAGCCTTCCACGGCCTGGACAGCCTTTGAAAGTTTCCACCCGTGCCGAGCCCAGGCTTGTCTGAAGAGTCAAGGCTAACCCAAGGACAACAAGGAAGGAGCTCCGGGAAGATCTCATGGCAGTGGGGACATTGGTTTCAGTCAATACCATAAGTAACGTACTCCACCGCAATGGTCTCCGTTCCAGACGAGCCCGTAAGGTACCTTTACTTTCAAAGCGTCATGTTAAGGCTCGTCTACAGTTTGCTCATGATCACTTGGAGGACTCTGAGACAGACTGGTTCAAGGTTCTCTGGTCTGATGAGACCAAGATCGAGATCTTTGGTGCCAATCACACACGTGACGTTTGGAGACTGGATGGCACTGCATACGACCCCAAGAATACCATCCCTACAGTCAAGCATGGTGGTGGCAGCATCATGCTGTGGGACTGTTTCTCAGCCAAGGGGCCTGGCCATCTGGTCTGCATCCATGGGAAGATGGATAGCATGGCCTACCTGGATATTTTGGCCAAGAACCTCCGCTCCTCCATCAAGGATCTTAAGATGCGTCGTCATTTCATCTTCCAACAAGACAACGACCCAAAGCACACAGCCAAGAAAACCAAGGCCTGGTTCAAGAGGGAAAAAATCAAGGTGTTGCAGTGGCCTAGTCAGTCTCCTGACCTTAACCCAATTGAAAACTTGTGGAAGGAGCTCAAGATTAAAGTCCACATGAGACACCCAAAGAACCTAGATAACTTGGAGAAGATCTGAATGGAGGAGTGGGCCAAGATAACTCCAGAGACCTGTGCCGGCCTGATCAGGTCTTATAAAAGACGATTATTAGCTGTAATTGCAAACAAGGGTTATTCCACAAAATATTAAACCTAGGGGTTGAATAATAATTGACCCACACTTTTATGTTGAAAATTTATTAAAAATTTAACTGAGCAACATAACTTGTTGGTTTGTAAGATTTATGCATCTGTTAATAAATCCTGCTCTTGTTTGAAGTTTGCAGCCTCTAACTTATTTGCATCTTATCAAACCTGCTAAATCTGCAGGGGGTTGAATACTACTTGTAGGCACTGTATATACACAGTGACTGCACCAGCAGAATAGTGAGTGCAGCTCTGGAGTGTAATACAGGAGGTAACTCAGGATCAGTAATGTAATGTATGTACACAGTGACTGCACCAGCAGAATAGTGAGTGCAGCTCTGGAGTATAATACAGGAGGTAATTCAGGATCAGAACATTCAGACGACTTTTACGCATTATGGTCGTGTCTTGACCACTTGGACGTTCTAGAATGGCCGGAGCACTGACCCCCCCTCCCCCCGGGCATGTGTGGAGGCCAGCATGACACTGATTGGAGTGGAGGTCATGGTGTCACGGGTAGGGGAGGGGGAGTAAGTCAGGGTACAGTTAAAAGGTGAAGCTGGGGGAGGAGCGGCACTTTTCCCGCTCTGGGACACCAGTGAGAGTCCCCATCCCTGTACCTGCTATGGACTCCGTGGATCAGCTCCTGGAGCGGCTGAGAGCTGCTGCTGGGACCATCCCCCCAGGTGGCTGCAGAGCCTGGTAGCAAGGATCTTCGGTGGGAGTCCGGGGGGGGCAGGGACTGCACCCCTGCGACAGCGGCGCCCCCGGAGGTCTGGACCGGCAGAGAGGCGGTCACCTGACCTGACTCCTAGGGCCCAGCGTCGCCGCAGAAGCCCCTCCGGGGACCCTCCAGGCCGGACGCCGCGAGCTGCGAGGTCCAGCAGGCCCCGGCTTGTGAGGAATTCTAACGGGCGGCTGGGCCCAGCGGCGGTTGGCAGGCCTGCGCTGGAGTTGGGGGCGGGGCCTGCTGCCGCTTTGTCGGCGAGTGACGTCAGCAGTGCGGCGGGGCGCTCTGGTGATGTACCTGCCGAGCGCCCTGAGCCCCTCCTCCCTGCAGCATCGATGCATCAGAAGGATCCCTGTGAAGTGGGCGAAGCCTGGCGGCGGCGGTCGGCAACACATCGGGCCTGGCATTCAGGGCCTGAGGCTACTGAGGCCCTGTCTGGAAGAGGAGCCACATGGAGCGGGGGCGGGGGGGGGCTGCGCTCGGAGAACCCTGAAGAGAATATGCAGCTCCCTCTCTTTTGTCGGCGCCACTGATCGACGGGTCCAGGATGTGCGGCCTCTGGGGCCTCGGGCTGTGCGGCTGCAAGAGCCAGTGGAGCGGAGTCAGAGGGGAGGAGCCAAGTCAAGCTAGATCGGAGGGACGTCAGGATGCAGGAGGTCCGGCTGGCGGGGTCTCTACCCTTGTGCAGCTTGGTGAGTATGATTCTATGTTTTGTTTGTCTTCACATGCTGGTCAGGTACACAGTAAGGGGGGGGTGACAGGTCAGCTGGGGTTAGGATTGGGGGTGCCAGCGGGTGTTAAGGGGAATGCGTTAAGTGGGGAGTTGTCAGAATTTAAGTTGCGTTCGCCAGTTGGGGGCACAGATTGGGGGCCAAGGAAACCCCGGCGCCAGTGGCGGCTTGGGTTCATTCGTCCGTCATTGCGGCTAGTGAGTCCACAGTTGGGAGTATCTCTTCCCCAGTATTAGTGGCAGTTCAAACAGAAAAGAGTAAGGAGGTGGCAAAATGTATTTTGAAAAAGGGGAAAAGACGATAGCAAGAAGGTAGATGTGGAGAAGTGGCGCTGGCACTTGATTCTTCAGACATATGCTAATTGGTTGCAGGCGTTGCAGTTTGGGCAAGAGTAATTGGCGAAAAGGCGCCGGAGAATTGTTTTCATTTGTTTTGCTATATGGGCTCGATTGGTGAGGCCTATAGGATTGATGGGGGGTAGACCTGGATCCGTTATGACGAGCAGTGTCATCAGAGGATGGCTGCCGTCCATCCATAAGATGGGATCAGAAGGATATAGGTTTGTGGTTGCGGGTGATGGCGGCAGCCAGATATGGGCAGTCATTTCAGGGCGGGGCCGGGTTCCCCGGCCGGTCAGAAAGCTGGGGTGTCAGTGGTCAGTACGGACAGACAGGGTCCTAGAAGTCAGGTTCGTGTTGGTAAGTTAATGAGGGGGAATGCAAGTTCGGTGCCACTTGCCGTTGTTTGGACACCTCTGCACCCACTGTAACGGAGCATCCCATGGGGTGTCCAAGGGTCAGACACCGGTGAGCTTAGTTGCGATGCTTCCGCACCTAAATAGGGATCCTGATCGGGACAAAGCTGAAGTTGGAGGTTGGGTTTTGGGGAGGGTTTCAGGATTCCTTCCCCTGTTTTTGAAGTTCCAGGGACAACCAGGAATCTCTCTTGGCGTATCAACATGTGGCGGTGGTAGGTGGAAAGTTAGGAAAGGAGGTGGCGTTGGGGAGAATGGGGGGCATAGTTAGTCACCCTCCTACCTTTTTCTACTTTTGTGGTTTCGCCATTCGGGGTGGGGCCCAAGGAGGAGCCAGGTAAAGTTCGGCTAATCCACCATTTGTCTCATCCCAGGGGTAGGTCAGCGAATGATGGTATACTGGCTGAGCTTCGTTAGGTGGTGTATACGTCATTTGATGAGGCTACAAGTGGGTAAAAAGTTGTGGGAGGGGTGTGTTGATGGCAATAGACAGATATTGAGGCAGCTTTCCGGCTCTTACCGGTTCATCCACAATGTGTTCGGTTATTGGGTTGTTTTTGGAAGGGAGATTATTTTGGAGACCCCTGCTTGCCAATGAGTTGTGCAGTATCGTGTACATTTGTTGAAACCTTTAGTTCTTTTTTTTTTAGAATGGGTGGGGCGTGATGTTTCTGGTTTGGCATCACTGGTACCTTACCGGGATGAATTTTTGGTGTGTGGGATTGGCTGTTTCGGCACAGGCACCAGCAATGGAATGGATAGCGAGAGGCTTTGGGGTGCCTTTGGCACCTGGGGAAAAACTGTTGGGCCAAATACCTGTATTTGTTTTCTGGCCATTGTAATTGACTCAGTGATTTGGGAGGTTCGGCTTCCTGACGACAGGTTGCCACGCTTAAGGTTGAGGTAGCAAGGGCATGCCGGGTTAGGAAATTACAATTAAAGGAGGTTCAATCACTATTGGGGGAAATTTAATTTTGCATGTCGGGTAATGTCAATGGGCCGAGTTTTCACGTCGGCTAGCTTGCGCTACAGCTGTAGTGCTTGCTCTTCACCCCTACATACGTTTGTCGGCGGAACATAGAGCGGACTTGTTGGTTTGGGGAGAGTTTTTGGGGAGCAGGACAATGGTCGTTCGTTGCTTAAGGATGAGGTAGTGGATAATTTCAAATTGGAATTGTTTACAGATGCTGCGGGTGACTCAGGTTTCGGGGCCTTTTTTCAGGGTCAGTGATGTGCGGATTGGTGACCAGAAAGTTGGATGGCGGAGGAGTTGACAAGGAATGTGTCGCTGTTGGAAATTTTTCCAATGATGGTCGCACTTCATTTGGGGAGGGACCAGTTGTCGAATAAGTAGATCCGGTTCAACTGTGACAATATGGGGGTGGTGCTGGCGATTAATAACGGCTCGGCATATTCTCCCACAAGTTGTTCTGGTGTTGCGGCAGCTGGTCTTTGTTTGGAAATTAATACGTGTCACAGCAGCTCAGGTATTAGGTATAGAGAGCCTAATAGCGGATTTCCTCTCTTGTTTTCAGTGAGATTGTTTCCGGGATTTTGCGGTAGAGGCGGACGGCAGCAGCTTGTAGTCCCCTGCGCAGCTTTGGAGCGTGGTCTTCAAGCAGCAAGACTACTGATTCGGGCTGTTTGGCTGGTACCACGTGGGTGGCGTATCAGGCCACATGGGTTCTCTGGGAGTAGTGGTTGGGTGGTTGCATGCTGATTGAGGATTCCCAGTTAGGACTGTTCCTGGGAAAATTGGGGGAAGTGGCGATAACAGGTTGGTCTTCCACGAAGTTGAGTCATTTGATTGCAGTTTTGGCATTCGATTTCTGGTTGCGAGGTGTACAGGATTTGACAATTTGTTGGGCAGTTTAGGCATTGAAGGGTTCGCATAGGGGCCGTAGGCCGCGTGATGGTAGACGGCCTGTGTTATTTAGCTTATTGGAATGTGTGGGTAGGGAATTGCGAGTAGTTTGTACATCGGCATTGAGGTATCATTGTTGCGGTTGGCTTTTTGTTGGCGGTTTTTCGGGGCTTTGCGTATTGGCGAATTGGTATTTCCCAGTATGACGTGCCCCGGGGGGCTTGGGTAATAGTGACGTCCTAATTTTGGAGCATGGGGATCGAATTTTGGATCCAGAAATCAAAAACGGATCAAGTGGGGGCAGGCAGGCGGGTTCGTTTAGGGAAAGTTACGGCATCAGGCATGTGCCATTGGCAGTACGTTTTGAGCTTTGCAAAGGTCTACCCGAGTCAGGATGGCTCATTGTTATGTCTCGAGGACGGGTCTTTTTGTCCAGATATTAGTTCATTAGTGTTTTTTGGGCATGTTTGAGATCATTGGGGCTGGTTTCGGTGATGTTTGCGTTGCATTCTTTTCGTATTGGGGCGGCGATGGAAACCTCTGAGTGTGGTCTCCCTGCCGAGACAGTTAAACAGATTGGTCGATGGAAGTCTCAGCGTTGTAAGTCGTGGGTTCGCAATGGTTTTCATGGGCAATTGATCGGAAGACTGGTTCTGATAGAGGGGGCATGGGGGGGGGGTGTCATTCTTTGTGTTTGTATTGGAGCTACTTGGTATTTTTGTTAGTGCTTTGTTTTCCAGAACCCCCCCCCCCCTTTTTCTTGCCTGGTCTGGATCCTGGGCCATTTTAATGTGTATTGGGGAGCACAGAGAGCAGATACGAGAAGAAACAGGAGACAGCTAGTTTAGTCAGAGGGATAGGGCTCTTGTCGGATGGCTTGGGATCAGGGGTATGGGGTAGACTACGGTGTTGCAGGGGGTGCATAACTATGCCCATTTGGGCAGGCCCCCTAACATTTTGGTTTTACGCGTCAAGGAACTTATTTGGGTGAGCGGCTTTTTCACATTTTGATAAAGATATTAAGCATGACTTGTTGCGGTTATGGGTGTCTTTTCCAGGAGTGACAATTGTGTGGTGGGACATGGTTCCAAGAAGGGTTTGGGCGGAAAGCATGGTCTGTGGAGAAGCTGAATGAGGTGCGGGTGAAGGTTAATAGGGTTATCTCAAAAACTTGTGGGCTGCAACGGGGGAGTTGCAGCTCGGCATTTTGAGCTGGAGCGGGAGGATGACGGATTTTGGTAGGCGGATGGGGTACATTTGAATGCAGTAGGGATTGATTGTGGGCCCTTGGATTGCAGGGAGGTATTGAGCGAGATTTGCTATTGCGGGGGGTCTCAGGCACTTGAAGGTTATCAAGGTGCCCTCGTTGTGGCAGGTTTATTGGTGGGTCCTTGAAGTTGGTTCTAAATTGGTTCGGGGAACCCATCCGGGTATGGATCCCCTCATTGGCAGAATGGTTGGTCACCTGGTGATTTTTGGGGGATCCCGACGGGGTATGTCGGGGCCCCCGTGGGTGTTTTTGGTGGTTAATGAAGGAATAACCCTTACACTTTGGTGCTCCTGAGCCAGTGTGGGTAACGGCTGGGAGCAATTTGGTTATATGGCTTGGTTATGTGAATCACCAGGGTTTTAGCTTCAAGGACCTTACCACAATGCAAATTTTTACATGTTATGTATTTGTTTAATAAATGGCTGCTATGGCCAAAATTATCCAAAAGTTAAATTGGCGTCTGAGTGGTTATTAGCGGATAAGGGGAAATTGGAAAAGGGGTGTGGGTGCTTAATTTTGGCCGGAATCTACAATTCCAGGGTCAAGCGTTGAGGCTTATCGCTTCATGTTTTCTCAGATTCTTGACTGAAAATGATCTCTGCTTCTCTGTTGAGAATAAGCTGGTGACAAGGTGTCCCCTGGGATCAGCTAAAATTCCTGACATTAAGTGTCCTATCTGCTATAGCGCCACTGTGGCGCCCCTGACCTGGTCAGGCACCACTGAGTACTGCACCCAGGCTGGGGACAGTACAATACAGGTAATCCAGAAGGCTGACTGGGGTGTGGAACACAGGCGCATAGTGATCAGGTCTCACACATGTACCTTTGAGAGGACCCCTGGGGAACCCAGGAGGGGGCAAGCCTTCACCTTCACTGGAATAGTGGAGGGGGTAGAGCCTCCATCTCCTCTCAAGGGGTGTGGTGGAGAGTCTGGTTGCTAGGTGGCGTAGGCAAGAACAGGAGAGGAGGAGCAGTGAGCCAGTTCAGTGTAGAGTCCAGGGAGCTCGAGTGAGGAGCAGATCCCTGGAGCTGTGCAATCTGACAGCGTCCGCGCAGTGGCTACAGACGGGGGAGAACGGTCAACTAGGAGTGCTGCCTGAAAGCCAGCTTCAGCTAGAGAGTGCACGGAGTGGGAAGTAAGGAGACTGCTAGAGAGCACCAGGCCCAACCGGGCGGCAGATCCCGAAGCGAAGATAGATTCACCTTTCCCTGCTAAACCTGCCGGTGTGGGGCTCTTACAGCCCACACCACAACAACTAAAAGCCGCAGCCACGTAACCACAAGTTAGGGCCCATAGGTCATAGGAGGCAAGAGGCTGGAGTGGCCTGGTCCGGGGAACAAGCAAACGGCAAACCACAAGGGGAGAGAGGCTCGGAGCATCTTCCCTGGGTGACCCCCATAGGGACTCAAAGTCGGGGTTACCCCAAACCACCAAGGGCTAAGGAAGGCGAGTCAGTAGTCACCCTCATAAAGTCAGCCTGAAGGATACCTGGTTCCACCTGGTTCATCCCAGCTACGCCCGGGTTACTCACCCTGCCACCTGAAGTGAGTAAAAACCCTGAAAGACATCCTGCCTGTGTGGTTATTCTGCGACCTGTGGTACTACGCATCTACACCGGGCCCTGGGGCTTGCCTCACTCTCAGGAGGCTCCTACATCTAACTGCACATACCATCAGCCCCAGGCGACCTTCAACCTGCAGTGGCGGTCCCCACTGACCGCAATACTGAGAGTGGCGTCACGATCAAAACAAGAAGATTTCCTACCAGTGACGGAGATCCAGACTGACCGTGGAGTCCCTGAAGGTAATGCACCGACACTGCATCAACACCTGTGGGGCTTCACATCTGGCGTCACGAACAGGATAAGGACTAGACCTGTTCAGACAGGTGACCATGTGCCTAGGCGGTCCGCTTGAAAAATTGGAAGCGCCGCCATATTGCCACCATGAAAAGCGCGCTGAAAAACCACAGCAGCCCGCGCTGGAAGAAGTTACCGCCCACGAAGAGGTGTGGCTACCCAGAGATCCCCTGCAGAGTTCCGACCTTGCCAGCTATGAGAGTGGAAGCGTCCAGAGACGGCGGGAAGGAAAGAGAGCCACAAGCCTGCTGTTGGGAGAGGAGCTGCTGAAAGAGGCAGAGCAGAAACTGAACAGCTTGCTATCAGAGGCAACGGCGAGTCCACAGCTGGAGAGGCGTGCAGAAGAGGGCGCAGAAGAAATGGCGTCTGACCGCAGAAATCCAGAACCGGGCTCCGCTGCCTGGTGGTACCGGGAGCTGGCCCAGTTCTGCGACCGACTGGAGACCCGGGTTGTGGAGCAGATCCGGGAAGAACGGATGGAAATGCTGGAGATGACCGCGGCGGTTCGGGCCTATGAAAGGAGAGCCGCGCGCCGAGTGCCAGACAGGATGGCGACGACGCAGACCCCGATGCTGCCACCGGTGGGTGAGTCAAGTGATGCCCCGGCCAGCGCAAGTGCCCCGACCCCTGCTGCCACGCCCGCGGTCCCCGAAGAGGCGTCCGGTGCGGCGACGCTGAAGCAGGCCGCAGCCACGCCAGGTGCGGCCTTCCGAGCCCCAGCGTCCGCAGCGATGCCCTGCTCGGCCCACCAAGACCCGGTCCCTGCAGCAACGCCCAGTCCGGCCCGCAAAGAATCGGCTGCCACCGCGACCCTCATCCGCGTCGCAGGCGTAACGCTGACCCAGGCCGCCGCCCTGCTAGGCCCGGCCCGCCGAGACCCCACCGCCGCAGCAACGCTCGTCCGCGCCGCAAGTGAGGTGCTGAACCAGGCCGCCGCCACGCCAGGCGCGGCCCGCCAAGCCCAGACTGCTGCAGCGACGTCCAGCCCAGCCTGCACAGATCCCATCGCAGCTGAGACGCCGATCCAGGCCGCCGCCATGCCGGGCGCGGCCCGCCAAGACCAGGCCGCCGCCATGCCAGGCGCGGCCCGCCAAGACCAGGCCGCCGCCATACAGGGCGCGGCCCGCCAAGAGATTGCATCACTATTTTCCCCGGCCTGCAAGGCCAGAGCAGACACCGCTCCCCAGTCCAGAGAGGTCCCTGCTAGGAAATCCCTGATAGGTGAAGACTCCGCATACTGGCAGCTGAAGGCTGACCTGGAGGCCAAATTTCCACAATGGTTGGTGAGCCAGTACATACCCCCTCCGCATACCCCAAAGAGTCTCCTGCTAACTCCTGCAGCAGCTACACCAAGGAGTCCCTCACCTGGGCCGGCTGAAGAGCATCCATCCCCGGCACTGCCACAGCTGGAGTGCCAGGAAGAACTAAGGGGGAGAGGAGGCCAGGAAGCAGAAGGGTTGACTCCGACTCCAGTGCCACCCGCGGCAGATGTGTATCCAGAGCCGGAAATGCTGCCCTATTCCCGCTGGGACGAGGAGGACCTGACCCCCTCTGCAGAAGAAGAGCTGCCTAAGAGCTTCACCTGGGAGCCCACAGGCATGGATCCAGCCCGCAAGACACGGCGCAGAAGAACACAGTTTGCTCCAGCACCACAGTCTCCTGAACAGAGAGCAGTCACCGCCAGAGACCTAAAGGAGAAGCGTTTGTTGAGAGAGTCCAAAAGCCAGGCTAGAGGACCCCTGTGTTATGGCGTAGTGGAAGACTTTAATCTGAGAAGTGGTTATGGCTTCATTGTGGCACCAGGAATAAAAGAAGGGATATTTGTAAATCGAAGAGATGTTCAAGCCCACCTGCCCAGAGGACATTCAGGCAGAAATCTGAAAGTTGGGGACTTAGTACAGTTCACCATGCATGAAGGCGAAAGAGGATTGTATGCGCTTGATGTAGCACCATGTCCCAGACAAGAAAGACAAGAAAGACAAGAAAGACAAGAAAGAAAAGACAGAGATAAAGAACCAGATGTAGAAACAGACGAAGACCAAGAAAGGAAAGATAAAGAACCTACAGATGAAACAACCACAGACAAAGATCCTACAGATGAAACAACCACGGACGACGACAGAGAGCAAGAAAGTCACAGGTGCCAGTGCCCTACGTGCCCACGCCCTGGTGAAAATGAGGAGTAAAGAGTAAAAGAAAAGTAAGAAGAGAAGTTACTGTTTTGACCAGTTTTGTTTTGCAACGTTCTCAAGTTTAAGCATGTGCCCACAAAAACTATTGTGAGAAAACCATAAACCTTAAGGCTATGAACTTGCTATAGCCACAAACTCTCGCAGTGTAAATAGTTACACCAGTGGCACCGCCACCAGAGCCAGCCTGTTTAGGGGCTTGGCTCGTCTGCAACCAGGAGGAGTCCGTCCGTATATAGGGCCTTGGCTCACTTGCGACCAGAGAGCACGCCTGTTTATGGGGCCTTGGCTCACCACCACAAAGAGGGTACCTGGTCAGCACCAACTGTGGAGGCCGCCTCTGCATCCTGCCAGAAGAGGCTGAAGGCGCGGATCCACCAGGCCAGGTATACCCTGAAAACCACCCGCCCATGAAAGCCGCCTCTACATCCTGCCAGAAGTGGCTGAAGTCGCGGCCAACGGGAGAGGAAGATTGGAGGAAAGGTCTGGGGAAACGGATGGCCCAGACCTGGTTACCAAAAGAAACCGGTGACCTGCCTCCTGAGAGGGTTTTGGGTGGGTTAACGGACTTGTGGGTGGAGGGTGGTGATGTATGGTACCTGGTGCTTTTAAATGTTTTACATGTTTTAATGTTTTATGCATTTTAAAATGTTGTCTTGCAGCCCGAGGACGTGCTGGTGATAACTAAGGGGGAATGTGGCGCCCCTGACCTGGTCAGGCACCACTGAGTACTGCACCCAGGCTGGGGACAGTACAATACAGGTAATCCAGAAGGCTGACTGGGGTGTGGAACACAGGCGCATAGTGATCAGGTCTCACACATGTACCTTTGAGAGGACCCCTGGGGAACCCAGGAGGGGGCAAGCCTTCACCTTCACTGGAATAGTGGAGGGGGTAGAGCCTCCATCTCCTCTCAAGGGGTGTGGTGGAGAGTCTGGTTGCTAGGTGGCGTAGGCAAGAACAGGAGAGGAGGAGCAGTGAGCCAGTTCAGTGTAGAGTCCAGGGAGCTCGAGTGAGGAGCAGATCCCTGGAGCTGTGCAATCTGACAGCGTCCGCGCAGTGGCTACAGACGGGGGAGAACGGTCAACTAGGAGTGCTGCCTGAAAGCCAGCTTCAGCTAGAGAGTGCACGGAGTGGGAAGTAAGGAGACTGCTAGAGAGCACCAGGCCCAACCGGGCGGCAGATCCCGAAGCGAAGATAGATTCACCTTTCCCTGCTAAACCTGCCGGTGTGGGGCTCTTACAGCCCACACCACAACAACTAAAAGCCGCAGCCACGTAACCACAAGTTAGGGCCCATAGGTCATAGGAGGCAAGAGGCTGGAGTGGCCTGGTCCGGGGAACAAGCAAACGGCAAACCACAAGGGGAGAGAGGCTCGGAGCATCTTCCCTGGGTGACCCCCATAGGGACTCAAAGTCGGGGTTACCCCAAACCACCAAGGGCTAAGGAAGGCGAGTCAGTAGTCACCCTCATAAAGTCAGCCTGAAGGATACCTGGTTCCACCTGGTTCATCCCAGCTACGCCCGGGTTACTCACCCTGCCATCAAATGTGAGTAAAAACCCTGAAAGACATCCTGCCTGTGTGGTTATTCTGCGACCTGTGGTACTACGCATCTACACCGGGCCCTGGGGCTTGCCTCACTCTCAGGAGGCTCCTACATCTAACTGCACATACCATCAGCCCCAGGCGACCTTCAACCTGCAGTGGCGGTCCCCACTGACCGCAATACTGAGAGTGGCGTCACGATCAAAACAAGAAGATTTCCTACCAGTGACGGAGATCCAGACTGACCGTGGAGTCCCTGAAGGTAATGCACCGACACTGCATCAACACCTGTGGGGCTTCACACCACCACAGGAGAAAGTGAGCATTACATTGTACTGCCTATAATTGCTTGGAAGAGTGGAGCAGGACAGGAGGGGTCCTCCAGGGACATTCTTGAACTTCACTTTGGCCAACACGAGAGTATCTCGAATTGAGGACCTCAGAGGAGCACAACACTACAGGTGGAGGTGAAAATGAGTTTTCTAAATAGAAAACCCCAATTAAAAAGGATTTTAGCTAAACCAAAACCTAACATCCATCCATCAGACTTATTCTGAAGGTCACCTCGTGAACCCATAACCCTCCATCACCGTCTAGGATAGGATGTCTTTGAAGATTGTCAGACACTTTGACTTCACTCTTCCAAACAGGTGTTCAAAGAGTTTGTCATTCACTTTGGCTTCAAAGCAGCCCCCTCCTCCTCCCTGCCCAAAACCTCCCCCCACCCCCACCGTCATCTAATCGGGAGTAATAGCCCACTGTCTAGGACAAGTGGTTGTTTTGAAATTTTTGATCAAAGACAAAAAAGAAAAATGGGTTTATGAAGCGTAAAGAAAACCAAGATCTACTTCATCAGGGAATATCGAGTTATTTTAACCCTTCCAGGTTGGAAGAAGTGACCGCTCCCCTCTTCGGGCGGCTTCCAAGTGGAATCAGCCACCGTTTTATATGTAAAACTGAAATAAAAAATGATACCAACCAAAAAGACAGCAATGAAAAAGCTTCAGAACAGAAAAAACGTTAGTAAGACCCCAAATACTCCTCAAAAACGTGGACTTTCTACTCAATTTCCACTCCAAAAACTCAGCAGAAAAGACTCAGTGTGCATGTACCCTCAGGCTGAGGCTCTTACAAACTATACCAGAAACTGCGTCAGAAAACTTTTTGGTGGGGGGGTAGTTTTGAACTTTTTATTTTCTTGAAATGTGTCTGATCCCTGCGCTCCCTAACATCCATAGATGGGTTCTACCCCCTTGTGCGATTACGTGCCTAGGTCCTGGCTGACCCTAGACTAGTCCTGGCTAGTGAGCAGGCCAGCAAGACACTAGTCTTACTATTAACATAAATACAACACAAGTAAGGGGAGACAAACAGGGAGACAGAAACAAGGGAACTTCTCTGCATGCACTGGAAAGATAACCACAGCTTTCTACACACACAATTTCTTCTCAGGTCATCATAGAATGAACTATCACTGGCACATGGAAGAGCCAGGAGTGAGATAAATAATGATAAATAAAGAAGGGGAGCATTAAGGCTCACAGCTCACCTCTTCCTCCTCCTGTTTAATGACTGATAACACCTCTATATACAGTAGATCACACATGATCCACCATTTACAATAGGTGATGTCACAGCTCACCTCCTCCTGCTCTTGTATAATGACTGATAACACAGGATTCGCCATTCACAATAGGTGATGCCACAGCTCACCTCCTCCCCTCCTGTACAACGACTGATAACACCTCTATATACAGTAGATATCACAGGATCCACCATTCACAATATGTGATATCACAGCTCACCTTCTCTTTCACCTGTTTAATGACTGATAACACCTTCATATACAGTAGATAACACAGGATCCATCATTCACAATAGGATATATTACAGCTCACCTCCTTCTCCTGTACATCTCTATATACAGTAATTAACAGAGGACCCACCATTCACAATAAGCGATATCAAAGCTCACCTCCTCCCCCTCCTGTACAATGACTGACAATACCTCTATATATAGTAGATAACACAGGATCCACCATTCCCAATAGGTGATATCACAGCTCACCTCCTCCTGTATAATGATGGATCCACTATTCCCAATAGATGTCACAGCTCACCTCCTCCTCTTGTACAATGACTGATAATACCTCTATATACAGTAAATAACACAGGATCCACCATTCCCAATAGGTGATATCACAGCTCACCTCCTCCTGAATAATGATGGATCCACTATTCCCAATAGATGATGTCACAGCTCACCTCCTCCTCTTGTACAATGACTGATAATACCTCTATATACAGTAAATAACACAGGATCCACCATTCACAATAGGTGATGTCACAGCTCACCTCCTCCCGCTCTTGTACAATGACTGATGACAGAGGATCCACCATTCACAATAGGCAATGTCAAAGCTCACCTCCTCCTCCTGTATAATGACTGATAACACCTCTATATACAGTAGATATCACAGGATCCACTATTCACAATAGGTGATATCACAGATCACCTCCTCCCCCTCCTTTCACAATAACATGCCCCATTTCTTAGTTAGTAAATCATTGTATTTCCAAATAAATAACAATTTTGGATTTATTTTTTCTTAGAGCTTTACACCATATCATTATTTTTCCTCTGTTATTCCTCCTGGAAATTTCTGAATACAGTGACAATTAGGTGTTACTTATTGGGGGGCCCCTGCTAAGTCCAATCAGTTTCATAAGATGACACCTGTGGAGGGACACATGCCCTTTGCCAGGGGAATGGTATCATCTGGTTGGATTCCTACATTTCCAGGAGGAGCAGTAAGAGTGTTTATCATTATACATATTTGATGTTTGGTATTGGGATCAGTGGGATACAATGGGGTACGGTACTGCGTGTCTCCACATAATCTGATGAATTACGATCTTTTTAGCCGCAGATCTGTGATCCTCAGCGAGCACGTGACATAATCAGATCCTGAACTTTGGATGTCACCTCCATGCAGCGACGTCAGCTTCACATTATCTCATCGTGTCAGGTTCTTGGACGTCGTACGTGAAGATCTGGAATAATAATCTCACATCTGGCCGAATAAACCATCCGCTCTCCGTCCAGAAACCCCCGAAAATGGCAAGACTTCTCACAGCTGAGGGTTTGCTACAATTACATCCAGTGTATCAGTGCCAGTCTGGAGTCTAGGAAAGCTCTAAACTGTGAGAAGTATAAGGTCTAATCCCTCCTCTTCTATTTTAAAAGATGGCGTAAAACAGCGCCCCCTTAGCCCACAGGCTTTGTTGGGTATTGCAGCTCTGGCCCATTTACTTGAATGGAGCTCATGGCATCGTCATCTTTCAGTTTTTAGGACTGGAAGTCGTCTGCTGTCATTTATCACCCATTTATACAGAGGCCTCTACAATACCTCCCTTAGCTCTCCCTGGCAATCAATCACAGTGAGAGAAACCTTTCTCCACCTGTCATAATGTGCAGAGATGGGACCCAGTGAATCTCTAAGTCCATAGTGTGAAATAGCCAAGAAGTCGCGGGAGAAGGGGATTTTTGATACGTGCAGGCGTGACGCCCCTGACCTTCTCAGGGTGTCACAGGGAACTGCACCCCTGTCTCTTATGGTGCAGAACCCACCCTCCATGGTTCTGGGATCCTAACAACTGGTATTGCTTCCATCAGCACTCAAATCCTAACCACACCTCACACCACACCCTGTCAGGCACACCAGTGGGCGGTCTAGCTGGAATAGGGCCACCCGCCTCGGGGTCAGGCAGACTGGTGGGAGGGACATAGTCAGTGAAGTGGTAGCCCTCAGAGAGTGAGGAGCTGAGGCAGTTGTAGCTCCCTGGGAGACTTTTGGTTAGGACGCAGACGGTGGTCTCGTACTGGAGGAGTCGGAGACATTGTCGCAGGGTATTGGAGAATGGTGCCCAGACTTAGTTTTGGAGAACGGTCGGCACCGGAAAATCTAGTAACCGGACCGGTACCGAGCACGGCAGGGTACTGGACCCTAATCAGGAAGTAGCTTCACGCAACCTGATAATTCACCTGTGGAGGATAGTCTCTTTATGAACTTTCCCCAAGAGCTCAGAGATCAACACAATGAGGGGGATAGGGCTTTCCAGCTTATGCGGCCCACTGATATCCCAAGTGTCAGCCATCGAGAGCACAGCTGCACTATTTAGCTATAGGGAGAGGGATCCTGACAGTTTCAGGCAGAGGGGTCACTCAGAAATGTCTAAACACAAGTCCATGGAGGCAGGCTCCGGACCGCCAGCAATACCAACGGGGACGGATTCCCTAACGAGCACCCCAGAGTGGCAGGGGCACCCAGAGACATGGTTTACTCCTGTGTCAGAGTCTGCTTAATGGTCGCACCGACAACCACATGGCCTGAGTGAGTACACTGCTCTCCCTTGACTCTCCCCGCCTGGCCTGCACCACGCTCTCCTACACCTCCACCATCCAGAGTCCCGAAGTCTACCCTACCCGTGGAGGGAACGTCATCTGGCCCACTCCATCTCCCCCGGGTACTCCCATCGGCAGCAGCGGTACTCCCCTTACCACGAACCACGGGTGGCGTTACGAACACTTATCCCCTGTAAATAATCCCCTCTCACTTTCGAGTGGCCGCCAACCCCCGGGTCCGGAGACCCTCGAGCCACAGCAACCCCGGATCCGAGCAGTCCGACTGCTGCAGGGGCGGTACACAGGTCCTCGGATACTGGGATTGTACGCGGGCACCATGCTAGAGCTGGCTCTCCTCTGGGGCCCGGCTCAAGGCATCGGAGTATATATATATATATATATATATATATATACATACACTGTATATACTAGCTGTAGTACCTGGCGTTGCCCGGGATAGGAACTGTCGCTCCCTTTGTCTGTCTCTCCCTCTGTCTCTGGTTGTCTCTCTCTGTCTCTGTCTCTCTCTCTGTCTTTCTGTCTGTCTCATTCTCTTTCTCTGTATGTCTGTCTCGGTCTCTTTGTGTCTGTCTCTCTGTCTGTGTCTCGGTCTCTTTGTGTCTGTCTATCTCTCTGTCTCTCTCTCTCTCTCTTTCGCTATCCATCTCCCCACCGACATAATATTACCTCACACATAAGCTTCTTATAATAAGAATGTCCTTCGTTGCCTATAGCAACCAATCACAGCTCCTATTAATAACCTGTAGCTCCCAGCTCCATTGACTTTAATGTAAGCAGGTTTTTGGGGGATAACTGTAAAGCGCGGGATTACATTTTCCCCTCAAAACATAATCTATGACGTTCCCTGAGTCACGAGACAAAGTCTGAGCAAACAATGTGACGGTACGGATTCCTTTAGCGGTAATACTGTCACGCTCCCGATGCCTCGGATCCGCTCGCACCATCCCGGCACCGCTCCGTACCCACCGATCCGGTCTCACTGTCATTGCACCGCTCCTTACCCACTGATCCAGTCCACGTGTCCGCTGGTCATGGCTGCCGCTCCCGCTCGTGCTCTCCTGTGTCCTGTCCCCAGTCTCATGTGTCTGACTCTGAGTCCTAGACTCATGCTTCTGTATAGGGTCGGGCCGCGCCCACTCTCCTGGTCTTATGGGCCCAGCACTGCTAAAGCAGGATATGACATGAGGCTGTGCTGGGTATATAAGACTGGCCTCTCCATGTGGGCGACGCCTGATCAACGTGTCTTGTAAGCCTTGTCTTGAAAGCTAGGTGCTCAGGTCCCCCTTGTGCCGTGTCCTGTGATCATACTATTGCCTGACATTCCTACCCGGCACCTGTCCCGGATTCCTGCACTGTTTCCAGGAACTCTGAAGCCCCAGTGACTGTTCTACCCGTCCCCTGTGGGACGCAGTCCCTGCCACGCTAGTGCTCCGGCTACCGTGCACCCAGGCCTCCGGTGGGGTGCACGGCCCAGTGGATCCACCACCTGGACCTAACAAATACACACACACACACATACATACATACATACACACACACACAAATATATACAGTTAGGTCCAGAAATCTTTGGACAGTGACACAATTTTGGCGAGTTGGGCTCTGCATGCCACCACATTGGATTTGAAATGAAACCTCTACAACAGAATTCAAGTGCAGATTGTAACGTTTAATTTGAAGGTTTGAACAAAAATATCTGATAGAAATTGTAGGAATTGTCACATTTCTTTACAAACACTCCACATTTTAGGAGGTCAAAAGTAATTGGACAAATAAACCAAACCCAAACAAAATATTTTTATTTTCAATATTTTGTTGCGAATCCTTTGGAGGCAATCACTGCCTTAAGTCTGGAACCCATGGACATCACCAAACGCTGGGTTTCCTCCTTCTTAATGCTTTGCCAGGCCTTTACAGCCGCAGCCTTCAGGTCTTGCTTGTTTGTGGGTCTTTCCGTCTTAAGTCTGGATTTGAGCAAGTGAAATGCATGCTCAATTGGGTTAAGATCTGGTGATTGACTTGGCCATTGCAGAATGTTCCACTTTTTTGCACTCATGAACTCCTGGGTAGCTTTGGCTGTATGCTTGGGGTCATTGTCCATCTATACTATGAAGCGCCGTCCGATCAACTTTGCGGCATTTGGCTGAATCTGGGCTGAAAGTATATCCCGGTACACTTCAGAATTCATCCGGCTACTCTTGTCTGCTGTTATGTCATCAATAAACACAAGTGACCCAGTGCCATTGAAAGCCATGCATGCCCATGCCATCACGTTGCCTCCACCATGTTTTACAGAGGATGTGGTGTGCCTTGGATCATGTGCCGTTCCCTTTCTTCTCCAAACTTTTTTCTTCCCATCATTCTGGTACAGGTTGATCTTGGTCTCATCTGTCCATAGAATACTTTTCCAGAACTGAGCTGGCTTCATGAGGTGTTTTTCAGCAAATTTAACTCTGGCCTGTCTATTTTTGGAATTGATGAATGGTTTGCATCTAGATGTGAACCCTTTGTATTTACTTTCATGGAGTCTTCTCTTTACTGTTGACTTAGAGACAGATACACCTACTTCACTGAGAGTGTTCTGGACTTCAGTTGATGTTGTGAACGGGTTCTTCTTCACCAAAGAAAGTATGCGGCGATCATCCACCACTGTTGTCATCCGTGGACGCCCAGGCCTTTTTGAGTTCCCAAGCTCACCAGTCAATTCCTTTTTTCTCAGAATGTACCCGACTGTTGATTTTGCTACTCCACGCATGTCTGCTATCTCTCTGATGGATTTTTTCTTTTTTTTCAGCCTCAGGATTCCAAATGCAAAACCACACACCTGTAATCAACCCCAGACCTTTTAACTACTTCATTGATTACAGGTTAATGAGGGAGACGCCTTCAGAGTTAATTGCAGCCCTTAGAGTCCCTTGTCCAATTACTTTTGGTCCCTTGAAAAAGAGGAGGCTATGCATTACAGAGCTATGATTCCTAAACCCTTTCTCCGATTTGGATGTGAAAACTCTCATATTGCAGCTGGGAGTGTGCACTTTCAGCCCATATTATATATATAATTGTATTTCTGAACATGTTTTTGTAAACAGCTAAAATAACAAAACTTGTGTCACTGTCCAAATATTTCTGGACCTAACTGTATATATATATATATATATATATATATATATATATATATATATATATGACGCCCTGGGCAAGCCAGGGGTCACAGGTAACTACATCACCACACCCTACACCCCGGATAGGTACACCAAAGCTAGACCAGAAACCCTTGTTGCCTTCCTCCAGGGGCTGATGTTCACACCAGGGGGTGGAGCCAGGCGGTTGGTCTCCACCCACCGAGGAGTTCACAGTCCTGGAGGCGGGAAAACCAAGCAGTTGAAGAGTGGAGTTTAGACAGTGAAAGTGTGAGAAGTAAAGTGGCAAGAGAGCAGACAAAACTGACTGAGAGCGTCCGGGTGTGTGCCCCGGACAGAGACAGCAAGGTTAGCAGACGGCGGTGACCGTCTGCAGGAGTGGCTGATCGGAGTTGCCGAAAGGACCGTGGACGGGTGGTGGCCCGACGGTACCGGAGCGGTACACAAAGTGAGGCCAGCACCATTGGCAGGGGCCTTTCGGATCCCGGCAAGGCTTGGAGTCGCCGTAATTTGCCAAATCCGTCAGTGAAGGGGACCTCCGGGTTTCCAAACAACCAAGTCCCGATTGAAGGCAAAGGTCCAACCGTGAGAGAGGGACACCGCCACCGCCAGGGCACCAGTTCCTCAGGGCCAGCGCCTGCGGGCAAAGAGGGGCTCCTCCGGCCCATATCCAAGCCAGGGAGCGGGTTACCGGTGGGAACCCATCGATACCAACCGAAGTACTAGGTGCAGGGAAAGAGACAGTCACCGTTAACTACCGGGGAAAAGCAACAGCAGCCGTCCGTGGGAACCGTCTTTCCAGCCGTATGTTTTACCGTGAACTGTGTCAACGTCTCAGGCTGAGTGAGTACCACAGTGCCATACGGCACAGCGCTGCCCCCGCGTCCCTGCACCTCTCCAGGCCCCATAACCCGCCTGACATCCTGCCCTACCCCATCACCGGGCCCCGGGACCATCAACCCCCTACCCACGGAGGGGAGGACTAACAACTTAGCTGCTCCAGTCACCGCTCCCGGGATCCCCGTTCAGAGCAGCGGTGGTGTCACTACAAATCACCACAACCGTGGGTGGCGTCACGGACAATATCCCAAACAACCACCAACCACCCCTTTTCACTCACGGGCGAGGAGCGCCGCTCGAGTCCCCGGGATCCGGCCCATCGCTCGAGCCACCGAGCAGCAGCAGCCGCAGAGCAGCGGCGGCCGGACCCGAGCAGTGGGAGAGCGCGCAGCGTTGCCACCCTCCTCCCCGCCCGCGACATATACACACACACATGCACACATACTTACACACATACATACACAGATATATACACACACGCACATAAATACATACACACACATATATATACACACACACACACATATACACTTGGCTATATATATTAAATATACTGTATATCCCCAAGGGTTAAGTACCAGGGTCCGGGAAAGGTCCAGCTCTGGATGTGCACTTAAGTGTCATTCACAGCCGAGAATCAGACAACTTTCTGCTGCTTCTGATCTGCGCCAACTGCTAAATACGACGACCCTCTGCTTAGATTTTCCATTACTTTATTGAGACTGAATGTTACAAAAAGTCTGCAAACCGGCCCCAAGACACCATCCAAATCCACCGCAATGTGACAGTAAATGTATGAGCCATCTCTATCTATCTATCTATCTATTTATCTATCTATCTATCCTTCCATCCACCATAAATCCATCTAGAATCTTGGTCTTCCTTCCTTCCACTCGATAAAATATAGGTCAAGCCCCCAACAGCCCCCGACCTAATGTCAACCCCCTACCCACAAGACAATAACAGCCTCAGTGCTGCCCAGTAAGTGACAGCCATTGTACCCAAACTAGAAGTCCCCATAGCTCTGCTGGATCTTACAGACCTACAGGAACACAAACATCTTAACAATAAATGATGAGCCATAAGAGCGGTGATGGAGCCGCCCGGGGCCTCATCTTATGGATCTAATCAATGATGACAGCTGAGGGGATAGAATCGTAGTAAATGCTTCAGGACGCCGGTGTATATTAATCACCATGTGAAGGCCTCGTTTCTCCAGAAATCTGACTTTCTTTGAAGATAAGTCAAGTTTCACTGTAACTTTTTGATGAAGTCTTCTGGTGCCAGAGGGACTTGAGAAATGTGACCCACCAAGCTCTAAGTGTTCCTCACTTTTTTTTTTACATGATCTTCTAAGGGTCTTTGATGTGAGGACAGGATGTAAACAGACACTTAAACCTGCCTTTAATTTTACCCCTTCGACAAACACCCTATTTCGCCCTTGATGGGCCCAGCTCTATAAACAGTAGTCAGCAGGAGACCTTCATCACAAGTTCCCCTAAATAGTCAGTGACTAATTGTAATTAAGAGGGAAGAATATGATCAAGGAGAAGAAAATACTCAAGATGAACCTTAATTATATCTTAGCCATACTTCCAGAAGGGTTGGGGTTTTGTTAAACTAGTAGTTGACCAAATCATTGGTGAGATCAACAGAGATGACGTCTAGGTGGCTCCAAAAATTGGGGATAATTGTCGGCAATTCCTGGACGTTTATTGTCCCTCTTAAACAAATAATCTTGTCTTTAATTATCTGCAAGGATGAGTGATCCATTTACTACGTGGCTTGTCAACCTGGTGGCAAACATAGTTCTTCGACCTCTTTAGTTGGGGTGTTCGGTTCTTCTAAGTCAACCTAGCCTTGGTGGAGAACCAGGTTGAAAAGTTGAACACTGTAATTCGTCATAAATGAAAGTCAGGTACCATTCTTGGGGTCAAATGAAAGAACTCTAGCTATAACTCAAGCCACTTGTTATATCAAGATCGACGTGGACAGCCAAAAAATTGGGGAATGGAGCCATACATGGGGTTCATCATTTTTAGTACGGATCATAGGGATTCCAGAAGGGATAGTTCTGATGATTTAGTAGTTGAATAGATCATAGTTGGCTCCAAAAATGTAGCATAATTGTCAGCAATTCCTGGACAACTATTGTCCAACAAATAGACTTGTCTTATCGACGAAGATGTTAGTAGTCTTCTGTTTACTACTGAGGGTTGTCAGGCTGGTGACAAAAGTGGTCGTTTGGACAACCTTACTTGGGGTGGTGTACTTTTCTAAATTATAAGTCAACCTAGTTTTGGTGGAGAACCAGGTTGAAGATATGCTCACTGTAATTAGCCATTCATGAAGATCAGTTGACATTTTTTGGGTCAAATGAAGGAACTCAGTCAATTGTTATATCAAGATGCACATGGACAGCCCAAAAATTGGAGAATAATGGAGCCATACATAGGGTTGCCTCATTTTTAATAAGGATCATAAGGATTCCAGAAGGGATAGTTTTGATGATTTAAAAGTTGAACAGATCATAGGTGGCTCCAAAACTTTGTGAAATTGTCAGCAATTCCTGGAAATTTATTGTCAAATAGCCTTGTCTTTAGATATCAACGAAGATGTGTGTCCCACTAATTAGTAGTCTTCTATTTACTTCTGGGGGTTGTCAGGCTGGTGGCAAAGGTGGTCATTATTTAGACAACTCAAATTGGGGTCGTGGACTCTTCTATGTCAACCTAGTCTTGGTGGAGAACCAAGGTGCCCAGTGTAATTCCCCGTAGATGAAGGTCAGTTAGTAAATTTTAGGTCAAATAAAGGTTCTTCAGTCAATTTTAATTTCAAGATGGTCATGGGACAGCCCAAATATGGAATAATGAAGCCATACATGGGGGTTGGATCACTTCTGATAAAGATCTAAAGGATTTTCAAGGGGATAGAGGCCAAGAAAATACTTTAGGTGGACTGAAATTAATTTTTAGCCGTACTTCCAGGAAGAGTAGTACTGTCGATTTAGTAGTTGACCAGATTATAGGTAAGGCCAACAGAGATGACATATAGGTGACTCCAAAAATTGGGGCTAGTTGTCAGCAATTCCTGGACATTTATTACCCTGGTTAAACAAATAGCCTTCTCTGTAATTATCGAAGAGGACTTGTGTTCCTTTTATTTGTAGTTTTCTGTTTACTATAAGGAGTTTCACGGTGGTGGCAAAGGTGGTCGTTTGAAAAACTCTACTCAAAGTGATGGGTTCCTTTATGTCAACCTAGTCTTGGTGGAGAACCAGATTGACAAAGTGACCAATGTAATTCCCCATAGATTAAGGTCAGTTACTACTTTTTGGGTCAGATAAAGAGACTCAGACAAGTTTTAACTCAAGATGGTAATGGACAGCCCGAGTTTTTGGAGGATAATGGAGCCATACATGGGGTTGGATCACTTCGGGGAAGGAACAAAATAATTTTCATGGAGATCAAGAAGAAAAAAAAACTAGGTGAATGTTAATGAATTCTTAGCCGTACTTCCAGAAAGGTTGGTGCCCACTATTTAGTAGTTGACCAAATCATAAGTGAGAATGACAGAGATTACATATAGGTGACTTCAAAAATTGTCATCAATTCTTGGACGTATGTTATCCTGGTCAATCAAATAGATTTATCTGTAAATATCAACGAGAATGTGTGTTCATTTTCATTGTAGTTTTCTGTTTGGTAGTCATTTGGACAACTCTCCTTGAGATGGTGGGTTCTTCTCAGTCAACTTAGTCTTGGTGGAGAACCAGGTTGACAGGGTATTCATAAATGAAGGTCAGTCACCTATTTTTGGTGGTCAGATTAAGGATCACAGGAATCTCAAAAGGGTCATGGACAACCCAACAATGGGAGAATAATGAAGCCATATACGGGGTTAGATCCCTTCTAATAAGTATTATAGTGATTTTCAAGGAGATCAAGCAGAAGAAAATACTTTAGATCAACCTTAGTTACATCCTATCCATATTCCTAGAAGGGTCGGTTTTGATGAATGAGTATTGGACCAGATCATACGGGAGGCTGAGATGACATATAGGTGGCCTTAAAAATAGGGCATTATTTTTGGCTATCCATATTTCTAGAAGGGTCAGTTTTGATGAATGAGTATTGGACCAGATCATATGGGAGGCCGAGATGACATATAGGTGGCCTTAAAAATTGGGCATAATTTTTGGTTATAGCCCTGATAAAGCCAATAGTCTTCTCTTTATTAATAGTCTTCTGATTATTACGTAGGGTTGTCAGGTTGGTGACAAAATTGGTCATTTAGACAAGTCTAGTTGAGGTGGAGAATAGTGATGATCAATTCAATTTGAGCTTCTCTGGGCTGGCATCCAATTCAACCTTCCCATTATCTCTGGAGAACTATGGTACATTGGGCACCTTGTCAGTCTCTTTCTATCCCGAGAATAAGTTGGCTTAAATGAACTCACCACTAGAAATGAGCAATTCAATTTGTGCTACCCT
The DNA here is from genome assembly GCF_048569485.1 of Anomaloglossus baeobatrachus. Classification (NCBI taxonomy): domain Eukaryota; kingdom Metazoa; phylum Chordata; class Amphibia; order Anura; family Aromobatidae; genus Anomaloglossus; species Anomaloglossus baeobatrachus. The sequence goes on from NC_134356.1 coordinate 31,121,047, forward strand.
AGTCTGGCCCTGGTCCACCATGGCAAACGTTCTTCACTCTTACACCCTTGCCTTGGCATCCTGGGCACCACTTAATTTTACTGTGTCCCATGATGTCATGATGTCACATGAGACCTAGTGACATGTCCATCATGACGCCACAGAGCCTATGAAGCATCAGAGGTGTCCTGGGTGACATGCTGAGGATGTTGGGTGTAGAAGTGAAGACGGACTGCCATGGATGACTGTATTAGATGCTGGAAAGGGCAGTACAAATAGAATTGCGTGTCTTTAGGGGTGAGTCCATCTAAGTCAACTTCCTCGTCTCAGGTTGGCAAGGTGCCCCATGTAACTGCCCATAAATGAAGGGAAGTTGCCCCTTTTTAGGTCAGACAAAGACACTTTTGTCTCAAGATAGTCATGGATGCCCAAAGATTAGAGAATACTGGAGCCATACAACAGGGTGGATCTATGCCTGTAAGGAAACTATGGATCTTCAGGTATGTTGAAAGATCTTTGATGGAATATCTGCCCTCCAATCATTCTTGGACATCGGGGGAGAGTTGAGTCAACCCCAATACATATTAGTTAGCTGTTCCTGCCAAAATTTGGGTTGGTTAGCTAATCTATATGGTCAACTTAAAAGTAGCCATGGACAAAGGGAATCTGCCCTCCAAACGTGGAGGGAAGATTTTGTTTTTGAAGGCCCGATACCCCTTGTTCTCATCATGAATTGAAGGTATCAATAAAAATCTAGGTCTTCAGACATGTTGGAAGATCTTTGATGGGATATCCGGCCTCCAATCATTCTTGGACATCGGGGGAGAGTTGAGTCAACCCCCATACACAGTAGTTAGCTGGTCCTGTGAAAATTGGGGTTGGTTATCTAATCTATATGGTCAACTTAAAGGCAGCCATGGACAAAAGGGTCTCTGCCCTCCAAATTTGGAGGGAAGATTTTGTGTATGAAGGTCCGATACCTCTTGTTCTCATCAAGAATTGAAGGTATCAATAAAAATCTAACAAGACACATCTGTTTTTCCCCTTAAGAACCAATGGCTAGCTAGGTCTACCATTGCTGAGAGGCAACTGTATAGATCACAAGAAAGTTGTATAAACTCGATGATATCAGAAAAGGTTATTTTACTTGTATGGTGACCTCCAGACTCCGCTGTGATGGGGGTAAAGAGAGATGGGACATATTGAAATTAAACATGCCCAATCTTTTATTGCCTAAGACTTATTTCCTTCTCATCTCCATTAATGGTGAATGGATATCTTAAAGGAGAGGTCCAAGATTGGGCTACTGCTGTGTACGGATTGAGGGTGTCCCAGTTCTTTACACTATGCCCATCCAGCAGCCATGGGACTTGGTGTAGGACCCCCACCAATCTGATACTGATGACCAAGTCTCCAATATCTTAGCTAACCCCTTTAAGAATCTTGATATTTGCATGAGTGATAAGAACTTGGGAAGTCACCATTACAAGACTCCTCATAACCGGGTCTTATATCCCGAGGTTTGAAAGTGACCACATCCAAGCAAGATGTTAAAGGGGTTTGTTAGTGACCACATCCAAGCTAGACTTTAAAGGGGTATAATGTATATTCGTTTCACCTGACACAAACCAATAGAAATAGAAAACTTTTTCCTAGCAAAATCCATTTCATGGTTGATAAGTCATCTTCTATATGGTCATCTTTACGCGTGTCCGTCACCAAATCACCATCATCCTCAATGCTCATTGAGCCGTCAGCTATTCCTTCCAATCTCCCCATACACATGCACACTCTGATTGGCAGAGTGTGCATGTGTTTGTAATGGGGGGGTTGATAAGTCATCTTCTGTATGGTCATCTTTACGTGTATCCTTCACCAAACCACCAGAAACCTCAATGCTCAATCAGCCGTCAGCTATTCCTTCCATCCTCTTCGTACACATGCACACTCTGTTTGGCAGAGGGTGCAGGTGTTTATATTGGGGGGTTGATAAGTCATCTTCTATATGGTCATCTTTACGCGTGTCCTTCACCAAACCACCAGCACCCTCAATGCTCAATCAGCCGTCACCCATTTTCTCCATCCTACCCATACACATGCACACTCTGTTTGGCAGAGGGTGCAGGTGTTTATATTGGGGGGTTGATAAGTCATCTTCTATATGGTCATCTTTACGCGTGTCCTTCACCAAACCACCAGCACCCTCAATGCTCAATCAGCCGTCACCCATTTTCTCCATCCTACCCATACACATGCACACTCTGTTTGGCAGAGCGTGCATACATTTGTAATGGAGGGAGAGGAGGGATAGTTACTTTGAGAACAAGAGTATTTGCTGAAATTCAACTGTCCCAATCCTTCTTCCCCTTAAAATCAACCATCGGGGGACAGTCGGGACTCGGGAGACCCCAATGCACATGAGATAATCGTCCCATCTTGCCAAAATTGGCCCAGTTGGCTGAATTTGTTAAAGATCGAAATCTATGACAAAGCCCCCGTCCATTATACGCCATAATATTGCAGAGGGAATATTGCCCCTGCCCCACCAAATTTACAGCCCTAAAACCCAAAATATGAAATGACACAAATGTGTAAAGTTTGGGGTCCCCTTTATTGTTTTTTGCAATACTTAGCTGAATGAAATGTGCTAACCCACGTGTCCCCCCCCCCCCCAATACACTAATAGTAGACCCGACTATGGTGAATGCACCATGGTACACACAATAGACAGGCACAAGTCCCTTTGGAGACTACGCAAACTTTTACATAGGACTGCTCAAACTATGCAATAGCAAACGAAGCTCTGCTACATCTGGATGTATTTACATCCAACCATTATATATATGGAGCCTCATCCAACAGACCATCACAGGGGCATCGGATGCCAAGAAATTCCTGTATACATTAATGATGATCCGAAACACACACTACTCCGCTCTGGCACAGCGATGCATTCGGATGTAGCAGAGCTGAACTTGTTAACTCCTTAGACTTGAGTCATTTGTGTCTAGTGTGGCTGAAGTAGGGGCCATGTACAGGACGTCGTGACGTTGAGTTTTGCCAAAAGACCACATCGGCTCTGCTACATGTCTACAATTTTGGGAGGCAAAGAAAAAAAATTCCCATCTTCGTACGCCTATTAGTATTAAATGCGGCTATCCTTTAATATTTAGATTGCAAGCTCTTGAGGAACAGCTGTTTCCGTATCCTCCACCTTTGATGGCGAGGGTCCCAGGTCACATGGCTTAGATACTATCTGATATCATTTAGGTGCAAAAAATATTCAACTTTCCAAAAAGAAGCCCAAAAAAGTAGCAAATTCCTACTTAAAGCACAAGGACAATGGAGACCCCTCGCTACTCCAAGGAATTTATAAGGATTAGTCTCAAATTCGCAATTAATATAATGCCCCATGGGATCAACCATAGGGTCCCGCTGTGGGCACGGATTATACCCCTTTGGACTCACCTCTGTGAAGCAGAAAGGGGAGAAGACTCAGTAGCAGCATCATTTCTGGAAGACTCATTCTGAAATACAGGGGGACGAAACCTGGAATTGGGATCAGTCTGAGCTCAGGGTAGGAGGAGCGGGAGGGAAAAAAAGAGGAGGCAGGAACATCCCGAAAGCAGCAGGAGAGAAGGCTGTCCTCCTTTCCCTGCAAACACTCAGGAGGGGTCTGAGGAGGGGGACAGTCAGTGTACATTTCCGACCATCTAGAACTATTACTTCACTTTCCTAAAAGTTTCCAAAAAGTGAAGCCATGCACAGACTCTGGACAGGACCACATCAGTTTTCTCATGGGCAAACAAATCCCCAAACAACCACCCTGCGGTAGTATTTAGCACCACAGGCAGCACTACTTCCAACTAATAGGTTCAACCGGGTTACAGTACGACCCCTCAAATTATTTAACTCCATCTCAGACAGCATCGCAAGTAATAAAATAATTGTGCTATGAAATAATGCTGCTATACAGTGACCATATAATGTCAGTGACCAAATATTATCACCATGCTGTGATAGAATAACACTACTAAACAATAAAAAAAAATACGGCGGCACCACAATCAAATACTACTACCTTTCTGTGATAGAATAATACCACCAGAGTAAAAAAAAATGATGCTGCAATACCACAATCAAATACTACTACCGTTCTGTGATATCATCATATCACCTCATTAAATAGATACTGCAATACTACAATCAAATAGTACTACCGTTCCATGATAGAATAATACCACAATAATAAAAAAAAATTGTGATACCACAATCAAACACTTCTACCAATAATACTGCTATACAGTAACTATATAATGTCAGTTACCAAATATTATCACCATGCTGTGATAGAATAATACTATTAAAAAATAAAAAAAAATACCGTGATACCACAACCAAATACTACTACTGTTCCGTGCTAGAATAATACCACCATAGTAAAAAAAAAAATAAAACTGTGATATCACAATCATTTACTACTACTGTTCTATGATAGAATATTACCACTACAGGAAAAAAAAAATAATAGCGCCATACCACAACCAAATACTTCTACCGTTCCGTGATAAAATACCACCACAGTAAAAAAAAATAATACCGCAATACCACAACCAACTACTACTACTGTTCCATGATAGAATAATACCACCCAATAAAAAAAAATACCGCTTTAGCACAACCAAATACTACTACTTTTTCATGATAGAATAATACCACCAGAGTAAAAAATAATACTGTGATACCACAACCAAACACTACTACTGTTCTGTGATAGAATAATACCACCACAGTAAACAAAATAATACTGCGATACCACAACCAAATACTACTACCATTCTGTGATAGAATAATACCACCACAGTAAAAAAAAATAATACTGCGATACCACAACCAAACACTACTATTGTTCTGTGATAGAATAATACCACCACAGTAAAAAATAATAATACTGTGATACCACAACCAAATACTACTATTGTTTTATGATAGAATAATACCATCACTGTAAAAATAATACTGTGATACCACACACAAAAACTACTAGCGTTCCGTGACATAATATCACCATTACACAGTAAAAAAAATAATACTGTGATACCCCAACCAAATACTACTACTGTTCTGTGATGGAATAATACCACCACAGTAAAAAATAATACTGCAATACCACAACCAAATACTGCTACTGTTTTGTGATATAATATAATAATTACTTAGTGAAAAAAGAATATTACTGCTATACCACAACCATCTTCTACTACCATTCCATGATAGAAGAATATCACCACACAGTCAAAAAATAATGCTGTGATACCATAACCAAATACTATAACTGTTCCATGCTAGAATAATACCACTACAGTAAAAAAAAATAATACTGCGATATCCCAATCATCTTCTACTACTGTTCTATGATAGAATAATACCACCACAGTAAAAAAAACAAACCAATACTGCCAAACCACAACCAAATACTACTACCATTCTGTGATAGAATACCACCACAGTAAAAAATATAATACTGTGATACCACAACCAAATATTATTATTTTATATATATATATATATATATATATATATATATATATATATATATATATATATATATATATATAAATACTGCTCCATGATAGAATACCAACACAATAAAAAAATAATACTGCGATACCACAACTAAATACTACTAATGTTCTGTGATAGAATAATACCACCATACAGTAAAAAATATAATACTGCGATACCACAACCAAATATTACTACTGTTCCGTGATATGATACCAACACAATAAAAAAAAAATAATGCTGCAATACCACAACCATCTACTACTACCTTTCCATGATAGAATACCACAACAGTAAAAGCAAATGACACTGTGATATCACAACTATCTACTACTACTGTTCTGTAAAAGAATGATACCACCACAGTAAAAAAAATAATACTGTAATACTACAGCCGTTCCATGATAGAATAATATCACCATACAGTAAAATAGTAATATGTTGATGCTATCAGGCAGTGACCACGTGATATCAAATTTCAGTGACCAAATATTGTTGCCATACCATGACAGAATAATGTCACTATACAGTGAAAAAAAATAAATAATACCGCCATCTATCTATCCAAACATATATGTAATCAATTTTTCCATTTTCTCTTCATGTTTTCGGTGACAGTGGAGAACGTACCCAAGAGATACAAGTTATGATTCGGTGGCACACCGCCTACATAAAGCATTTCCGCAGTCGGGGCGCCACTTATGTCACGGACCCCATAAATATCATTGTTAAATACGTCCCTAATGGAGATATTCCTGTCATCCCTGGAGCTCTATATCCCCACTGAGGTGAATTTTACCTATCTCGTCCCCCAAGACTGTATGTGCCATCGAGGGTCCCAGGATGGCGGTTGGTCCCATACTTTCTACACGCCACCCCACACCAAGTCCTCCTGCTCCATGGGGCTAGTGGTGTGGTAATGGTAACCAGCTCCAGAGAGGGGGGAAGTTTCCCATTTCCTATGGCCCCCTCCTCGCCTCCATGTTAGCGACTAAGAAAAGAAATCATCTTGAGATTCCAAACCCCCCCCCCATAAGACCCCAGAGCTGCTGTTTGTGTCTCCATAGGTGGCAGCCACCTCTTTATAACCGGTGAACCTGAAAGAGAGCGATGGCCGAGGCCTGAATGTGCAAATAGTCTCCGGGCTCTGGAGCAAGAATTAATGCTCTCAAGCTGTTTCCGTGTGGAGTTTGTGACTTCAGCTTTGCCCTCAGCTGAATGGCGGCCTGGAATTTACTATCCACTGCCCTGAGGGGAAGCATATGTGGGTGATATTACAGGTCCACTGACCGGGGGCAACGATTATTCGGCCCCCATACTCTTACATGATTGTTCGGTCCCCATACTTTTATACTATTGTTCGGTCCCCATACTCTTACATGATTGTTCGGCCCCCATACTCTTATACTATTGTTCGGTCCCCATACTCTTATGCTATTGTTCGGTCCCCATACTCTTATGCTATTGTTCGGTCCCCATACTCTTATGCTATTGTTCGGTCCCCATACTCTTATACTATTGTTTGGTCCCCATACTCTTGCATGTTTGTTCGGTCCCCATACTCTTATACTATTGTTCGGTCACCATACTCTTATACTATTGTTCGGTCCCCATACTCTTATACTATTATTCGGTCCCCATACTCTTATACTAATATTCGGTCCCCATACTCTTACATGATTGTTCGGTCCCCATACTCTTATACTATTGTTCGGTCCCCATACTCTTACATGATTGTTCGGTCCCCATACTCTTACATGATTGTTCGGTCCCCATACTCTTACATGATTGTTCGGTCCCCATACTCTTATACTATTGTTCGGCCCCCATACTCTTATACTATTGTTCGGTCCCCATACTCTTATGCTATTGTTCGGTCCCCATACTCTTATGCTATTGTTCGGTCCCCATACTCTTATACTATTGTTTGGTCCCCATACTCTTATGCTATTGTTCGGTCCCCATACTCTTATACTATTGTTTGGTCCCCATACTCTTGCATGTTTGTTCGGTCCCCATACTCTTATACTATTGTTCGGTCCCCATACTCTTATACTATTGTTCGGTCCCCATACTCTTATACTATTGTTCGGCCCCCATACTCTTACATGTTTGTTCGGTCCCCATACTCTTATACTATTATTCGGTCCCCATACTCTTACATGATTGTTCGGTCCCCATACTCTTATACTATTGTTCGGTCCCCATACTCTTATACTATTGTTCGGCCCCCATACTCGTATACTATTGTTCGGTCCCCATACTCTTATACTATTATTCGGTCCCCATACTCTTACATGATTGTTCGGTCCCCATACTCGTATACTATTGTTCGGTCCCCATACTCTTATACTATTGTTCGGTCCCCATACTCTTATACTATTGTTCAGTCCCCATACTCTTACATGTTTGTTTGGTCCCCATAGTCTTATACTATAGTTCGGCCCCCATACTCTTACATGTTTGTTCGGTCCCCATACTCTTATACTATTGTTCGATCCCCATACTCTTATACTATTATTCGGTCCCCATACTCTTATACTATTGTTCGTCCCCCATACTCTTACACGATTGTTCGGTCCCCATACTCTTATACTATTATTTGGTCTCCATACTTATACACGATTGTTCGGTCCCCATTGTCAGGTTTCCAGGTTTTCCAGTTCTCTTTGGAAAGAGCTTGCCCTCGGTTAACATGGAGTTTACTGTTCTGTTGCCCTACTTCCTGTCCAGCTGCTTAAAAGGCTGCCTCTAAGCCTAGTCCAGTGCCTGAGTATACTGCTTGCTGTGTGCTCCTGCCTTGCTGCTTCTACTTCCTGATTACCTTTGGATCCTCCTGAAAGACTACCGACCGACTCTGGACCATACCCGGTTTCTTCAAGCTGTGCCCGGACTCCGTCTGCCGTCTTCGGTCAGCACTTCTGCCCGGTTCCTTCCGGTTCATAACCACTCTGGACTATCATCCCGTACGGACACTTCTGGACCTTACCGTTTGCCCCTTGTGTCCCGGCTGCTGCGCATTTAGGCCTTCCGGGGTGATTGCCGGACAGTCCCTGTATAGGGGTTCGCTCTGGTGGTCTCCCTGGGGGAGTCCGGTGCGTGGCCCCGGGAATTCCCTCCGCTCCGTTTCGGGAAGGTATTTCGTGTGTTTGTTCTGCTGTGTTTGTTCTGCTGTGTTTATTCCCGTTGTGTATCTACCGTGGTTACATATTATAAACATCTTGTACCAAGAACTCGTCTCTGGTTGTCATTGCCCTAACGCTATCGAAATCCTCAGAACATACAATAGTATTACATTATACTCAGGCCATAAGAGGATTTCGCTGGGGCAATGACTGAGACATGAGTAGACCAGCTCTTTTCCATGATTAACTCCTTACAGCAGGAGATGGAGGCGGTACAAACTAAACTTAGAGATGTGGAGGCACAGCTGGGCCATGATCACCAGGTACTGGGTCCGGCTATTCAGGATTTGCGAGTCAGAGTGGAGGCTCAGGAAGCCACCCCCGCTACATCCGTATTAGCTGCCGGTATGCCTAGGTTACCCCCATTCCGTTTCAATGGTGATCGTAGTCAGTTTCGTGGATTTGTTAACCAATGTATACTGTTTTTTGATGTACATGCTGATTATTACCGTTCTGACCGGTCAAAAGTGTTATGTATAATCATGTTATTAACCTCACGAGCACTGGCTTGGGCTAATCCGATGATAGAGAATCGGGACATCCGTTTAAATCACCTGGATGACTTTCTGACCGCAATGGCGCAAATGTTTGATGATCCGAATCGCCGTGCTACCGCTGAATCGGCTCTCCTTTCCTTACATCAAGGAAAGCGTTCTGTTGTTGAATACTGTCACGCTCCCCGGGTCCTCACCCCCGTTCCCCGGCTCACCTGCCACGCTCTCCGCTCCCCAGTCACCGGATTCCGTCCGTCCCAGGGCTCCGGGCCCCCGATCCCGGCGCCCGACAGCTTCCCTGGACCTGGCCGGCTCCCCTGCGTCCTCCTCGCAGCCTCCTTCCCTGGTTTCTGGCACCCGGGCGGCGCGCATGCGCATTAGGGCGCGCGTGCGGTCACTGACCCTTTCTTAAAGGGCCAGCGTCCATTAACAGGAAATGAGGTTGCACAGGTACAGGGTATATAAGGGGTCATTGTCCAAGGGGGCGGGGCCTGATCTTCGTGTTCCCTGAGCTAGGAGTCAGGTCTCCTGGTGTTACTGTGCTCGTACTCACCTATCTCTCTTTGTAGAGCCGTGCCTGCTTCGCCATCCAGTCTGCCGTGTCCTGATCCCCGCACGCTGTCCGTCTGCCATCTGACAGTCCGTACCATCCCGGATCCCTGCGGTGACCCGTCATCTTGCTCCAGAGGTTCCGGACCCCGCCTGATATCACCTCGGCCTCCGAACCTGAGCTACGTCACCAAGACCACCTTCTGTGACTCCGTGGTCCCTGGGACTCCTCCGCTGCCTTCACTTGCACGGACTGTTCTACTGCCCATCAGTGCTTCAGCTGCCGGACTCCCTACCACCATCTCAGAGAGTTCGGTCCAGTGGATCCACCTCCTGGGTCTGCCCGACCGCCCGGCCGTGACAGTAAGATCAGGCCATGGATCCCGCTGCAGCACTATTGGCCCTGCAAGAGGAACTCCAACGCCAGCGTGAAGTCCAGACCCGCATGCTGCAATTTATGACCTCCGTGGACACCCGCCTGTACACGTTACAAGCATCCATGACGCCTGCGGCACCCAGGTCCTCCAATGGACAATCCACGGCTCCCGCACCAGTGGCAGCCTCGTCGGGTGCTTCCCAACTCCGGTTGGCTTCACCACCTCGTTATTCTGGAGATCCCAAGACCTGCAGGGGCTTCATCAACCAATGTTCCCTTCATTTCACACAGCTGCCACATCTATTCGCCTCCGACCAAGCCAAGGTCGCCTTTATAATGTCCCACCTAGAGGGCGAGGCACTGGCGTGGATGAACCCCTTGTGGGAGAAGGAGGACCCTGTGACCAAGAACCTTCGAGAGTTCCTGCAGGCCTTTCGCAGTACCTTTGACGAGCCGGGACGCGCCTCTGCGTCTGCTTCATCACTTCTCCGCCTACGTCAAGGAACACTGACGGTGGGCCAATACGCCATCCGTTTCCGCACTTTGGCTTCTGAACTCGGGTGGAATAATGAGGCCCTGACAGCCGCCTTCTGGGAGGGACTCTCGAGTCGCATCAAAGATGAGTTGGCGGGTCGTGACTTGCCCTCCACCCTAGATGCCCTGATTGCCCTGGCTACTCGAGTGGACATTCGTTTTCAGGAGCGCTCTAAAGAGCTGTCTCGTGAGAGACGACCGGTACGGCATTCCTCACCTCCCCAGAAGCCCTCCGCACCTCAGTCATCAACAGCTGGGATTCCCGTCCACGAGCCCATGCAGATTGACCGAGTACGACAGTCTGAACAGCGTCGAGCAGAGCGGCTCGCCAAGGGCCTCTGCTTTTACTGCGGAGAGGGCACACACCTGCTACGCGCCTGTCCAGAGAGGCCGGGAAACTCCAAAGCCTAGGGTTGGTAGGAGAGGCCACCCTAGGTGCTGGGACTCTCTCAGACCCGGTTATGTGGACTGTGCAAGTGTCAACGGGAGAGACACGGTTCACGGCTGAGGCATACCTCGATTCCGGGGCAGCAGGCAATTTCATTCAGCAGGCCACGGTGGACAAGTACCAGCTGCCTGTTACTCCACTTGACAAACCCCTCGTGATAGCCTCTGTGGATGGGAGACCCCTCTCTGATACCATCTCCTGGGTCACCAGACCGGTCGAACTACGTATCGGTGCCCTGCACACCGAGAACATCTCTCTCTACGTCCTTCCACACATGTCCCATCAAATCCTGCTGGGACTTCCCTGGTTGCGGACACACGAACCCTCAGTCAGCTGGGGTACTGGCGAAATCACCCGATGGGGTCCTTCTTGTCATGAGAAGTGTCTGAAGTCCATACCACACATCCGACGACCTCCGGTTCCAGAGAACCTACCGGAACTGCCCTCGGCCTATTGGTCCTTCGCAGACGTTTTCGACAAGAAGGAGTCTGAGGTACTTCCGCCACACCGTCCCTACGATTGTGCCATCGACCTGCTCCCAGGAACAACACCACCTCGAGGACGGATATATCCGTTGTCCCCAGCCGAAACCAGGGCCATGTCTACCTACATCACAGAGAGCCTGGCTAAGGGATTCATCCGGAGATCCTCCTCTCCTGCGGGAGCGGGCTTCTTCTTCGTTAAGAAGAAAGAGGGTGACCTACGCCCCTGCATCGACTACCGGGGTCTGAATCAGATCACCGTAAAGAACAAGTACCCTCTGCCGCTCATCCCCGAATTGTTCGACCGGCTCAGAGGAGCCCGTGTGTTCACCAAACTGGATCTTCGGGGTGCTTACAACCTAGTTCGTATCCGCTCTGGGGACGAATGGAAGACCGCGTTTAATACTCGCGATGGGCACTATGAATACTGCGTGATGCCCTTCGGCCTATGTAATGCACCAGCAGTCTTCCAAGAATTGGTGAACGACATCTTCCGGGACCTCCTCTACGTCTGTGTAGTAGTGTATCTGGATGACATCCTTATCTACTCTCCGGACCTCCAGACCCACAGAGAGAACGTCCAGCTGGTCCTACAACGACTGAGAGAGAATCGTCTATACGCCAAATATGAGAAGTGTGTCTTTGAGCAGTCTTCTCTCCCTTTCCTGGGATACATCATCTCGGGTACTGGACTGCAAATGGATCCTAAGAAGGTGTCCTCCATACTCAACTGGCCTCCCCCTTCTGGACTAAAGGCAATCCAACGGTTCCTGGGATTTGCCAACTACTACCGCCAGTTCATCCCTCACTTCTCTGCCCTGACTGCTCCTCTCTCCGCTTTGACCAAAAAGGAGGCTAATCCAAAGGACTGGTCACCTGCGGCCGACGCCGCGTTTTGCTCACTGAAGCGAGCATTTGCCTCCGCTCCTGTACTCCACCGTCCGGAGTTAAACCGCCAGTTCACCTTGGAGGTGGATGCCTCCTCCTCGGGAGCCGGAGCAGTGCTCATGCAAAAGTCCTCCTCCGGGAAGATGGTTACATGCGGTTTCTTCTCCAAGAGCTTCTCTGCACCTGAACGTAATTACACCATCGGTGACCGAGAACTATTGGCGGTCAAACTGGCTCTGGAGGAATGGCGCTACCTCCTGGAAGGAGCAGTGTACCCCGTGATTATCTACACGGACCACAAGAACCTGGAATACCTACGGTCCGCTCAGCGACTGAACCCACGGCAAGCCAGGTGGTCCTTATTCTTTGCCAGGTTCGACTTCCAGCTCCATTTCCGACCCGCAGACAAGAATGTACGTGCGGATGCCTTGTCTAGGTCTTTCATGCCCATGGAGCAGGAGGAAGAGACTACCCAGCCTATCATCCCTCCTAGCAAGATTATTCCGGTGGCCCCTGTCACCCTGGCCCAGATACCGCCCGGAAAGACCTATGTCTCTGAGACTGACAGGCAAAAGGTGTTACACTGGGGTCATGCCTCGAAAACAGCCGGTCATGCAGGCCAGAAGAGAACATGGGGTGCGATTGTACGCCATTATTGGTGGCCATCCCTTCGCACGGACGTCGCTGCTTTTGTCTCTGCCTGCTCCTCTTGTGCCAGGAACAAGACGCCCAAACACCTGCCCTATGGCCGTCTTCTGCCTCTGCCGATACCCACAATTCCGTGGCAACACATAGCGATGGATTTTATTACGGACTTGCCATTATCCTCTGGACACACAGTCATATGGGTCGTGGTGGACCGGTTCTCCAAAATGGCTCACTTCGTCCCTATGGCTGGACTGCCCTCTGCTCAGGAACTCGCGGAAGCCTATATACATCACATCTTCCGCTTGCATGGTTTCCCATCCCACATCGTGTCCGACCGAGGAACTCAGTTTACCTCCCGCTTCTGGAGGGCGCTCTGCAAACATCTGGGTGTGACTCTGGACTTTTCTTCTGCTTACCATCCTCAGTCTAATGGCCAAGTGGAGAGGGTCAATCAAATCTTGACCTCCTTCTTACGTCACTACGTCAACGCCCATCACGACGACTGGTCCACGCTTCTACCTTGGGCTGAATTCTCACATAACCACCACATCAGTGAGTCGTCCTCCAAATCTCCCTTCCATGTAGTTTACGGACTTCAACCCTCCGTCCCGTTGCCTATATCCCCTTCATCGGATGTTCCGGCTGCTGATACTGCAGTTCGTGACTTTGCTACCATTTGGGACTCTGTCAAAGCGTCCCTTGGGCGCGCTTCCCAGCGGATGAAGAAACACGCTGACAAGAGACGTCTGGATCCTCCGTGTTTCTCTCCTGGTGACCTGGTCTGGCTTGCTTCCCAGTACATCCGATTGAAGATACCTTCCTACAAGCTGGGTCCTCGCTACATCGGGCCGTTTAAGGTCCTCAGCAAGATCAATGAGGTATCCTACAAGCTACAGCTCCCGGCCACGATGAGGATACCCAACTCCTTCCACGTCTCTCTGCTCAAGCCGGTTGTCCTTGGTCCCTTCTCCGCTGCTGCCAGTCCGGCCCCTCCTCCTATTGCCGATGATGACATCTATGCGGTAAGGGATATCGTGGCCATGAAGACCGTACGAGGTCGACAGTTCTTCCTGGTGGACTGGGAAGGGTATGGTCCTGAGGATAGGTCTTGGGAGCCCAGGGAGAACGTGGGCACTCCTCTTATCCGTGCCTTCATGTCCCGGTTGCGGGGAGGGGGGCGTGGGGGGGGGGGTACTGTCACGCTCCCCGGGTCCTCACCCCCGTTCCCCGGCTCACCTGCCACGCTCTCCGCTCCCCAGTCACCGGATTCCGTCCGTCCCAGGGCTCCGGGCCCCCGATCCCGGCGCCCGACAGCTTCCCTGGACCTGGCCGGCTCCCCTGCGTCCTCCTCGCAGCCTCCTTCCCTGGTTTCTGGCACCCGGGCGGCGCGCATGCGCATTAGGGCGCGCGCGCGGTCACTGACCCTTTCTTAAAGGGCCAGCGTCCATTAACAGGAAATGAGGTTGCACAGGTACAGGGTATATAAGGGGTCATTGTCCAAGGGGGCGGGGCCTGATCTTCGTGTTCCCTGAGCTAGGAGTCAGGTCTCCTGGTGTTACTGTGCTCGTACTCACCTATCTCTCTTTGTAGAGCCGTGCCTGCTTCGCCATCCAGTCTGCCGTGTCCTGATCCCCGCACGCTGTCCGTCTGCCATCTGACAGTCCGTACCATCCCGGATCCCTGCGGTGACCCGTCATCTTGCTCCAGAGGTTCCGGACCCCGCCTGATATCACCTCGGCCTCCGAACCTGAGCTACGTCACCAAGACCACCTTCTGTGACTCCGTGGTCCCTGGGACTCCTCCGCTGCCTTCACTTGCACGGACTGTTCTACTGCCCATCAGTGCTTCAGCTGCCGGACTCCCTACCACCATCTCAGAGAGTTCGGTCCAGTGGATCCACCTCCTGGGTCTGCCCGACCGCCCGGCCGTGACAAATACGCCACTGAGTTCCAGAGGTTAGTGGTAGACACCGACTGGGGAAACAATGCATTATTGTCTGTTTTCAGAAAAGGTTTGTCCGGTATCATCAAGGACGAGTTAGCTCGTTCCGAATCTCCAGGGGAATTTGAAATGTTTCTCCAGCACTGTGTGCGTATTGATACCCGCTTGACGGAACGTAGACAGGAAAAATGGGCAGCTATAAACCGTGTAAACAACTTTGCGTTTCCTTCCAGAGAACCCGCTCTCAGGACGCCACGGGAGGCCGAGGACGTTCCTATGCAAGTGGACTCTCTGCAAAAGCGAGAGACCAACGAACGTCGTGAACACCGGCTCCGTGAGCGTTTGTGTTTCTATTGCGGTCAATCGGACCATTTCTTGATCGACTGCCCGAAACGTCCAAATCGCCCAAATAAGGTATTGGCAGCCATGGCAGAGTGTGACAACACGGATGCAGAGTCCGATATCTCTGAGGCAAGTGGACACTTGGATGCGGTATTTCCCTTGACTGTAATGTCAACCTCACCGAAGGACTCAGAAGGGAAACATACCCATTGCTCGCTCCCCATTCAGATCCGTTGGGAGGGACAGCTAATACCTACCTCTGCAATGATAGACTCTGGGGCTGGGGGAAATTTCATGGACTCTTCTTTTGCCAGGAAACACGGTATCCGGACTCAGCAAAGATCCTCACCGGTTACCATGGAGACGGTAGACGGATCTCCGTTAATCTCTGGACCAGTTGATCGGGAAACAGTACCGCTAGAATGCGTGATGAAGCCAGGTCAGCAGGAGACCCTTGTTTTCATGGTAATTTCTTCTCCTCATTTTCCGATTATTTTAGGTATTCCGTGGCTACGGTCTACAAATCCGGTTATCGATTGGGAGACTAAGGAAATATCCTTCCCACCGCAGAGTGGTCCGACCATTAGTCCAACTGTTCCGGTTCCAGTAACACCGAATGCGGAGGGCACTGTACAGGTACCTGTTTTACCCCCGGTTTATCAAGACTTCGCTGATATATGCGACAAAAGAAAAGCCGATCGGCTTCCCCCGCATAGACCGTATGATTGCCCCATAGACTTACTCCCAGGGGCGGAGATCCCGTTTGGTCATGTCTACCCGTTGGCGGCACCTGAGCTAGAAGCACTCAAAGAGTACATTGATGAAAGTCTAGCCAAGGGATTTATTCGCCCGTCTACCTCCCCAGCAGGGGCACCCATCTTTTTCGTGAAAAAGAAAGAGGGGACTCTGAGACCCTGTATTGACTACCGGGAACTGAATAAAATAACCATCCGGAACCGGTATCCGTTACCGTTGATTCCTGAGCTATTGGAGAGGGTCCAACAGGCAAAAATATTCACTAAATTGGATCTCCGTGGGGCATATAATCTACTTCGCATACGTCCCGGAGACGAGTGGAAGACCGCGTTCCGATGTCGGTATGGACATTTTGAGTACCTAGTGATGCCTTTTGGACTTTGTAACGCTCCCGCGGCTTTCCAACATCTGGTTAACGATATTTTTAGGGATATAATGGACCAATTCATGGTGATTTATCTGGACGATATCCTAATCTTTTCTGATTCTCTACAGGAACACCAGGAGCACGTCAAGACCGTACTAACCCGGCTGAGGGACAACCACCTGTACATTAAACTGGAGAAATGCGAATTCCATTGCTCACAAATACAATTCTTAGGGTATGTCATCTCTCCTCAGGGGCTGAACATGGAGTCTGGCAAGATACAAGCAATTCTAGACTGGCCGGAACCGGGAAACATCAAAGAGGTACAACGCTTTGTCGGTTTTGCCAACTTTTACCGACGCTTTATCCGTAACTTTTCAGAGATCGTTCGTCCCATCACGCTGTTAACCAAGAAAGGACAGAAGTTTGTGTGGTCCGCTCAGGCCCAGGAAGCTTTCCATCGTCTCAAGGTTTGTTTTACCTCAGCGCCAATATTAGTACATCCGAATCCCGCACTTCCCTTTATCGTGGAAGTCGCCGCTTCCGACTACGCATTAGGGGCCATCCTTTCTCAAAGAACTGGGGACAAGAGTCTCTTGCATCCGTGTGCTTTCTTTTCCCGCCGGTTGTCCCCTGCAGAGAGGAACTATGACATTGCGGACAAGGAATTGTTGGCGATTATTTCTGCTTTTAAGGAATGGAGACACCACTTACAGGGAGCTGCGCAGCAAGTGATAGTACTCACGGATCATCGTAACCTGGAATTTCTTAAGTCTGCCAGGTGCCTGTCTCCACGGCAAGCCCGTTGGAGCTTATTCCTTAATCAATTCAATTTTATCGTTACATACCGTCCAGGTTCACGTAATGGGAAAGCCGATGCCTTGTCCCGAATCCACGCCGTGGACTCCGTGCCTGGAACCCCGTCTCAGACCGTGTTATCGGATGCCAATTTCGTTGGAGTAATCCAGGACCAGGACTTGTGGAAGGACATCAAGCTGGCCTATGATGGTGACGTATTTCTTGCTGCCCCCCCGAATGATGTAACTCTTGTTCTTCGGAATGGTGTGTGGTTGAGAGAGCGACGCATTTATGTCCCGGAGGCCGTAAGACTTCGAGTTCTCAAGTTGGTCCATGACTCCGTGTTGGCTGGTCATAGGGGGGTACAGAAGACGCAGGAGTTTCTGAGCCGTTTCTTCTGGTGGCCTACCTGTGTAAAGGATGTAAAGGACTATGTCCACTCATGTGTGGTTTGTGCCCGGTGCAAGGTCCCTCGTGTGGCTCCTACGGGACTCCTCCAACCGTTACCCGTTCCATCTCGCCCTTGGGGATCCATCTCAATGGATTTTATTGTGGAGTTGCCAGTCTCCGGCGGTCACAATACCATTTTAGTGGTGGTGGATCGGTTGACAAAAGCTGCTCACTTTATTCCGTGTACCGGTCTTCCCTCAGCCGCAGAGACAGTGGATTTGGTTATCCAGAACGTATTCCGATTGCATGGGGTACCAGACGAGATCATCTCTGACCGGGGCGTGCAGTTCACGTCTAGGTTCTGGAAGGGGTTTTTTACGGCACTCCAGATTGATGTCTGTTTGCCTTCTGCATACCATCCTCAGACAAATGGGCAAACAGAACGGACTAATCAAACCCTGGAACAATACCTTCGATGTTATGTCAGCCATCTACAGGACGATTGGTTGAAGATGCTTCCGTTGGCGGAGTTCTCGTATAACAACACTCAGAGCAGCTCCACTAAGGTAACGCCCTTTTTTGCTAACTTGGGTTACCATCCGCATGTTTTGCCTAGGTCACCGGTTGCGGTTTCGGTACCAGCAGTGGAGGACAGATTGACGGAACTACGACAAAATCTGGAGATTCTAAAGGACACTGTGGCTACGGCTCAGGAGCGTTACAAGAGGTCGGCAGACACTCACCGGAAACCGGCCCCCATGTATAAGGTAGGGGACTCTGTATGGTTGTCCACCAAAAACCTGAGATTGGGTGTTCCTTCGCAGAAGCTGGGACAAAAATTCATCGGTCCGTTTAGAATCACCGGGATCGTGAGCCCTGTGGCCTGTCGGCTGCGGTTACCGCACCATCTGAAGGTACACCCGGTCTTTCATGTTTCTCTCCTCAAGCCCGTTTCTCCTAATACGTTTCGTGGTCGTGTCGTGCCTCCTCCTCCGCCTGTGATGGTCGATGGCGAGGAGCAGTTCGTGGTTGAGGACATTATTGACTCCCGGCTCTATCGTCGTCGGCTTCAGTATCTGGTACGTTGGCAGGGGTACGCCCCCGAGGACGATTCCTGGGAACCGGTGGGTAACATTCGGGCACCCCGGAAGATTGCTCAGTTTCATCGACGGTACCCGGACAAGCCTGGCCCTGATCCGTCCTGAGGCCGTTTCTGGGGGGGGGAGTAATGTCAGGTTTCCAGGTTTTCCAGTTCTCTTTGGAAAGAGCTTGCCCTCGGTTAACATGGAGTTTACTGTTCTGTTGCCCTACTTCCTGTCCAGCTGCTTAAAAGGCTGCCTCTAAGCCTAGTCCAGTGCCTGAGTATACTGCTTGCTGTGTGCTCCTGCCTTGCTGCTTCTACTTCCTGATTACCTTTGGATCCTCCTGAAAGACTACCGACCGACTCTGGACCATACCCGGTTTCTTCAAGCTGTGCCCGGACTCCGTCTGCCGTCTTCGGTCAGCACTTCTGCCCGGTTCCTTCCGGTTCATAACCACTCTGGACTATCATCCCGTACGGACACTTCTGGACCTTACCGTTTGCCCCTTGTGTCCCGGCTGCTGCGCATTTAGGCCTTCCGGGGTGATTGCCGGACAGTCCCTGTATAGGGGTTCGCTCTGGTGGTCTCCCTGGGGGAGTCCGGTGCGTGGCCCCGGGAATTCCCTCCGCTCCGTTTCGGGAAGGTATTTCGTGTGTTTGTTCTGCTGTGTTTGTTCTGCTGTGTTTGTTCTGCTGTGTTTGTTCCGTTGTGTATCTACCGTGGTTACATATTATAAACATCTTGTACCAAGAACTCGTCTCTGGTTGTCATTTCCCTAACGCTATCGAAATCCTCAGAACATACAATAGTATTACACCCATACTCTTACACGATTGTTCAGTCCCCATACTTTTACACGATTGTTAGGTCCCCATACATTTATGTGCCGCCCCTGCAGCGGATCGAACTGCTCGGATCCGGGGGTGGTGATTACATATGGCTCGAGGATCTCCGGACCCGGGGGCTAGGGGCCCACACTCAAATGGGAAGGGGGTATTTACAGGGGATATGGTATAGTTTGTGACGCTACCTGTGGTGTACGGTAATTTGGAGTGCTGCCGTTGGGAGTACCCGGGGTGATGGAGTGGGGCAGCTAGGTGTCGTTACCCTCCACGGGTAGGGACAAGCCCCGGGACTCGGGATGGTGATGCGGGGACGCAGTGCAGGGGCCAGTCGGGTACTCATTCAGCAATGAAGCAGACGCTGACAACAGGGTAAACCAAGTCTCTGACTGCCGTTGCCTCTCGAGGGGAGCTCGTCCGGGTCCTGTCCCCTGCAGCACTGCCTGGTGGTCGATGACCTGCCTCCTGGCACAAAAGTTTAGATTGTCCGTTGTGGCCCAGTAGCTTGGAGCTATACGGGCCCCGCTCCCCACTTTGGTTAATTGAAGGAGCCTGCTCTCAGGAGCTCACGCTTGGGATTTTAGTGGGCCGCTTGCTAGGAAAGCCCTTTCCCCTCGTTGCGCTAGTGCCCCCGATCTCTGAGCTTGGTGGGAACAGTCCATAAAGGCCCTGTCCTCCGCAGGTTAATTGCTGTGTCGCCTGAAGCTTCTCCCTGACTTAGGGTTCATGTACCCCGACGTGCCTTCGGTCCCAGACCGGTGATAGGACCAGGCTGCTGACTGTTTACTTCTCCCCTGGAAGCTCCAGCTCCCAGCTTCCTCAGAGCTCCTCACAGCTCGAGGGCTACCATTCAACTAACTTGACACCTCCCACCTTCCTGCCTGACCCCTAGGTGGGCGGCCCTATTCCAGCTTAAGCAGCCCACTGGTGTGCCTGACAGGGTGTGGTGCAAGGTGTATCTAGGATTTGTGAATGCTGGTGGAGGCAGCACTGCAGGATAGAGACCCAGAACCATGAGGGGTTGAATACTGCACGGGGAGGGCAGTTTGTGCAGTACCCTGTGACGACCTGACTAGTCCAGGGGTTCATTGTTCAGTCCCCATACTTTTACACCATTGTTCGGTCCCCATACTTTTACACCATTGTTCGGTCCCCATACTTTTACACCATTGTTCGGTCCCCATACTTTTACACCATTGTTCGGTCCCTATACTGTTACCCAATTGTACCCTATAACTGGACTATAATTGGACCCTATAACGTTTACCTATTTTTTGGCAGGATCCATTGCTTTTGTATAAAGAGCGGTGCGGATGATATTGATAATTTTTAGGCTGCCGAAATGATACCAGCCCATGATCATCATATTACTGCCATGTTTACACTGGGCAATTATTGGTAACATCAATTCTCCCAAATACTCGAACTGCCATTTTGGCCTAGTGTAAATGCCGCTGTTCTCCCGAATCCGGCGCTGTTTTTCTTTTTTTCCTGCGCCTCTCCGATCCCGAGATATGACCCTTTCTTCCCTGTATATAAATTTAACCTTGCTATTCAAGAGGGCGTGGTCATCAAGAACACGCCCACAAAGAGTCAGTGACACACCCACTTAGTTAACAAAGCTAGATTATTATACAGGAAAGAAGGGGCCATATCTCGGGAACGGAGAGGCGTAGGAACGAAATAAAAACATCGCCGGAATCAGAAGAACAGCAGCTTTTACACCAGGTAAAAAAAATTACGTATTTATGGCGAGTGATAAGTCCCCTTTAAGGGCTTTTTTACTCATAATAATCATTAATACGATTCTTAGGTAAACCGTTTACATATTGTCAGCAGCAGAGAAAGATGTGCAGCCGACAATGATCATTTTTTAGGCCACATAAAAAATGTGATCGGCCCATGATCACCTGATCGTTGCTAAGTTTACTCAAGCACATTATCGAGAACAATAGGGCCATTATCAGCCCATGTGGCAGAGCCTTAAGACTTTTATACTGTCAAATGTCTGTCTTAGTGAGCAGTGATTGATGAATTAACAAGATGATCAGCGATTGTTTAAAAGGAGTGCTTCAGCCAATCAGTGGTCACTGATCGGCTGCAGCGGTCAGTTTTATTTAATTAATAGGGGTTGTCCAGTACAGGGCAACTACTTTAAAGACCTTATGTGCATAATATAAATGTGAATGGGTTCTCTCCAAAGATCCAATGTGACTTCCGCCTCCACCTTGGTCCCCTGCCTGCCTGGGCAGTACACTGTCTGTATGGGATGCGGTGCAATGCCCCACACGTAGCTGCTCAGACAAAAGCCAGGCTGGAGGGATTTATTGGCTCAGTCCCAGAATGAATCAGCAGTGCTCATAGGTATGAAGGGAGACAGAGTCATCTGCAAGCAATTATCCAACGGATTTGCTCCTAGTTATGCAGAAGGGATGTTAACTCTTTACAAACTCGGTAATAGTGCTTTAAGACATAGCACACATTCATATTAACGGGGTTTCTTCAGGAGTGTAACACATTTTGTTTTATGACTTCTCTCAAATGAATGAGCTCACTGATAGATCCTCAGTTAAACCACTTTAGAAAGTCAAAATGAGCTCACTGATGGATTCTCAGTTAACCCACTTCTGAAAGTCAGAATGAGCTCACTGATGGGGCCTCCGTTAACCCACTTTAGATGAGCTCACTGATGAGTCCTCAGTTAGCCCACTTTAGAACGTCAGAATGAGCTCACTGATGAGTTCTCAGTTAGCCCACTTTAGAACGTCAGAATAAGCTCACTGATGAGTCCTCAGTTAACCCACTTTAGAACGTCAGAATAAGCTCACTGATGAGTCCTCAGTTAACCCACTTTAGATGAGTTCACTGATAAGTCCTCAGTTAGCCCACTTTAGAACGTCAGAATGAGCTCACTGATGAGTCCTCAGTTAGCCCACTTTAGATAGTCAGAATGAGCTCACTGATGGATTCTCAGTTAACCCACTTTAGAACGTCAGAATGAGCTCACTGATGAGATCCTCAGTTAACCCACTTTAGATGAGTTCACTGATAGCAACCTAAGTTAACGCAGTTTAGAACGTTAGAATGAGCTCACTGATGGATTCTCAGTTAACCCACTTTAGAACGTCAGAATGAGCTCACTGATTGGATCATTATTTAACCCGCTTTAAAACTTCAGAATGAGCTCACTGATGAAGCCTCAGTTAACTTACTGTAGAACATCAGAATGAGCTCACTGATGAAGCCTCAGTTAACTTACTGTAGAACATCAGAATGAGCTCACTGATGAAGCCTCAGTTAACTTACTGTAGAACATCAGAATGAGCTCACTGATGAAGCCTCAGTTAACTTACTGTAGAACATCAGAATGAGCTCACTGATGGAGCCTCAGTTAACCCACTTCGCAGTTAGCAACAGACAGTGCAACACGGAGGCTGTAGAAGGCAAAACAGTGCAACATTTTAAATGAATCCCAATTATAAAAATGACTATTTTTTTTAGCCAAAACAGTAAGAAAAAAAAATTGTCCACAAAGATGGACAACCATAAAATATATAAATAAAATGCTAAAAAAAATGTATAATAACCCTTCTTAAAAAAATCCTCTTGTGCTGGTTGAAAGAACAGGGATAGAAGAGCGACAACCACCTATCCGAACCAGAAATGTGCGCACACCAGTTGTCACGCCACTTCTGTTAGCAGCTCATACTCTCAGCAGGGGGCGACAAGGAGCACAGGAGAAAACAGAGTGCCCATAGAGCTCTTGGGGACTCTGTCAGTGTACAGGGCCAATTATTGTATATTCCATATGCCAGAGGTTTTAATTTTTACATTTTTGACCGTCCTTACAGTTTTACAGACATGAGACCTCTGGCCTCCACATGAAGCCTCATAAGGCTTTTAGGGTGAAAGAAGTCACACTTCTGCTCGAAATGCCTGTGAAATATGACACTGTAGCTAAAGTCTGGAGAAAACGCAGTTAAGTGATACCATCTGATATATAAAATTGGATTTTAAAAAATATCATCAATTGGAGATTAATGGGGGACAATTATAAGGTTCCCGACACATTTTAAGGCCGATGGGCTATGTGTGAGTATTCAGTGAGCATAGCCGCCAGTTACCACCTGTAGTTCAGATGTTTGCCTCACCTTCCACTTCACTGGGTTGGTTAATCATTTTTCTACTACAAACTCCTGCTTGTTTATCAACTATCTGCAATTACTTAGTCCTGTGGTTAACCATTTGCCTGCTGTAAGCATGACAAATTCATCACTGCAAATACTGCTGCTGTTCACACCACTCAGCTGCAACAGGGTGTATATTCTGTTCTGTAAGTAACTTCACTCAGTTAGTTAATCATTTTTCTACTGCAAACTCCTGCTTGTTTATCAGCAGTCTGCAATTACTAAGTCCTGCGGTTAACCATTTGCCTGCTGTAATCATAACAAGTTCCTCACTGCAAATACTGCTGCTGTTCACACCACTCAGCTGCAACAGGGTGTATATTCTGTTCTGCAAGTAACTTCACTCAGTTAATTAATCATTCTCACTGCAAACTCCTGCTTGTTTATCAACTATCTGCAATTACTAAATCCTGCGGTTAACCATTTGCCTGCTGTAAGCATGACAAATTCATCACTGCAAATACTGCTGCTGTTCACAACACTCAGTTTCAACAGTATGTAATCTGTTTTGCAAGTAACTTCAGTCAGTTAATCATTTTCTACAGCAAACTCCTGCTTGTTTATCCACTGTCTGCAATTACTTAGTCCTGCGGTTAACCATTTGCTTGCTGTAAGCATAACAAGTTCCTCACTGCAAATACTGCTGCTGCTGACACCTCTCAGCTTCAACAGTGTGTGTAAATCTGTTCTGCAAGTAGATATAAAGTTTGCCTTTTCATCACTGTCACCTTGCAGTTAGCCAAATGTCTGCTGATTGCTTATGTCTCGGCTATTGTCCTTTTATCTGCTCATATCATACAATTCTTCCTTTAACCATTTGTCTGCTGCAAGTCCTGGACTGATTATTCTTCCTCAGTTCCTGAGTATATCCACAGTCATGGCTCCATGCCTTCTGATGTTTACTGTTCTGCTTGTCTGCCTGCCATCTTCCATACTGTGCTGTCCTGGTCCTCTCTGATCCACTATGCCATCTTGATTGGTTTCTACTACCCTGACCTATCGTTTAGAGAATCCACCTCACCAGTTAAGCCACATCATCGGTGTAGGCCTAGAAGCTGAAAGTCAGCCCCTCGGGTTGAAAAAAAAATGGAAAAACACTTGGTAGATATCATGTGACAAACAGGTGATATGCAAATGACTTTGTATAAAAAAAAAAACACAGGAGAATCCCTCCAAAATGTTGGTCACTGGGTGTCTTCTGTGTAACTTGCTGTCCGCTGCCTGTTGTCAAGTGTAATCTAGCTCTAGCAGCAGAGACACAGAGACAGATGGCAGGAAGTGGGGGTGAGTGTCTCTCTGCAGGAAGTGGGGGTGAGTGTCTCTCTACAGGAAGTGGGGGTGAGTGTCTCTCTGCAGGAAGTGGGGGTGAGTGTCTCTTTACAGGAAGTGGGGGTGAGTGTTTGCCTCTCTACAGGAAGTGATGGTGAGTGTTTGCCTCTCTACAGGAAGTGATGGTGAGTGTTTGCCTCTCTACAGGAAGTGATGGTGAGTGTTTGCCTCTCTACAGGAAGTGATGGTGAGCGTTTGCCTCTCTACAGGAAGTGAGTGTGAGCGTTTGCCTCTCTACAGGAAGTGGGGGTGAGCGTTTGTCTCTCTACAAGAAGTGGGGGTGAGCGTTTGTCTCTTTAGGCCTAAGCCACACGGCGAGAAAATCGGTGCGAGTGGAGTGCTATAAAACATCGCATTCCACTCGGACCAATTCTAGCCTGTGTGTCAGCACACATGAGCGATTATTTTCTCAGCCCTAATCGGACTGAGAAAACAATCGCAGCATGCTGCGATTGTAATGCGAGACTCTTTCTCTCGCACCCATTCAAGTGAATGGGGCGAGAGAAAAATCGCACTGCACTCGCGGTACATCGGTGTACTGCTAGTGCAGTGCGAGAATGGCAATAGCCGGCTATGCAGGAGACAGGGAGAGAAATCCCTCCCTCACCTCCTGAGTGCCGGCCCACCCCCCGCAGCTGAGGTCTGCTCGCACAAACGGACCTCAGTTGCAAGGACACACGCATGACACTCGGCTCTGCTGTACTGCCAGCATGAGCCGAGTGTCATGCAAGGGGATCGCAGTAGTCCCCGTGTGGCCCCAGCCTTACAGGAAGAGGGGGTGAGCATTTGTCTCTCTACAGGAAGTGGGGGTGAGCATTTGCCTCTCTACAGGAAGTGGGGGTGAGCGTTTGCCTCTCTACAGGAAGTGGGGGTGAGAGTTTGCCTCTTTACAGGACGTCGGGGTGAGCGTTTGCCTCTCTACAGGAAGTGGGGGTGAGAATTTGCCTCTCTACAGGAAGTGGGGCTGAGTGTTTGCCTCTCTACAGAAAGTGGGGGTGAGCATTTGCCTCTCTACAGGAAGTGGGGGTGAGCATTTTCCTCTTTACTGGAAGTGGGTGTGAGCATTTGCCTCTTTACAGGAGGTGGGGGTGAGCATTTGCATCTCTACAGGAAGTGGGGGTGAGCGTTTGTCTCTCTACAGGAAGTGGGGGTGAGCGTTTGTCTCTCAACAGGAAGTGGGAGTGGATCTTTGTCTACAATAAGCTGAGGCGGAGTTGTAACACTCATCGCCAGAGATGGTAAAGGGGCGAGCAGGAGTGGACACATTGGACCACAGGGGGACCCGGGTGTACCCTTTAGTGGGAGTGGCTTGACTAACAGTCATTAGTACCAACAGGGCAGGATGGACAGATAGAAGGTACTAACAGGGCAGGATGGACTGCAATGAGGTACCAACAGAGCAGGGCGGACTGGAACCAGGTACTGCAACCAGGTACAGGCAGGAACCAGGTACAGGCAAATACAGGCAGGAACCAGGTACAGGCAAATACAGGCAGGAACCAGGTACAGGCAGGAACCAGGTACAGGCAGGAACCAGGTACAGGCAGGACAGGATGAAAAAGGGGACCTGACAACTAGTTGGCTAGGGCACGGAACAACTAACTGAACACAAGCATTGATCAGGCACCTTTCCAAGTGAGAGAGTACCTTATGTACCCAGTGCCTCTCAGCAATAGGCTGAGAGGCACTTCCTGGGAATTAAATTACGCGCTGGTCCTTTAAGAGTAGAGCACGTGCACACCCATAGGAGCACTCCAGGAGGACCTGTGTCACGTGCAAAGGCCTCAGGAGAGGAAAGCAGGAAGCACCCTGGTGGAGGAGTGCGGGGACACCGGGCAGTGGTGAGTAAGCTCACATCCAGGGACCCCAGCACTTTCATGAGTCTTTGTCCCTCTATAGAAATTGGGGGCGGATCTCTGTCTCTCTACAGGAAGTGGGGGTAGGGCTTGATCTCTCTACAGGAAGTAGGGGTGGGGCTTGATCTCGCTACGGGAAGTGGGGGTGGGGCTTGATCTCTCTTCAGGAAGTGGGGGCGGGGCTTGATCTCTCTACAGGAAGTGGGGGTGGGGCTTGATCTCTCTACAGGAAGTGGGGGCGGGGCTTGATCTCTCTACAGGAAGTGGGGGTGGGACTTGATCTCTCTACAGGAAGTGGGGGTGGGGCTTGATCTCTCTACAGGAAGTGGGGGTGGGGCTTGATCTCTCTACAGGAAGTGGGGGTGGGGCTTGATCTCTCTACAGGAAGTATGGGTGGGGCTTGATCTCTCTACAGGAAGTGGGGGTGAGGCTTGATCTCTCTACAGGAAGTGGGGGTGGGGCTTGATTTCTCTACAGGAAGTAGGGGTTGAGTCATTGTCTCTCTAATCCTACTCTCCTGTCTGTCATACTGCTTACATACATAACATAGAGCTAGGATTTAATTTTAGGGTAAAGCCAACTATTAAACAATGTGTTATGCTCACAGGGCGAGCGCTGTATTAGTGGGTCCACTGGACCAAAAGTACCATTCACTTGCCTGGGGGAGCGAACTGGACGGGCTGCGGAGTCTTCAATACTGCCACTGGAGATGAAAGCAGGTACACACGCTGGTAAGCAGCCGGCAGAGGGCAGCCCTAGGGGATCTGCGGTACCCCGGTAGCTGGCGCCATGAATACAGTACAGTCTCTGGAAGATGCAGCCACAGCAGATGGCAAAGTAATGGATCCATCCTGGATGGATGGATGTATGGATGCAGCAGCAGCAACCGGCGTGGACACTTGTGGCAGCTTGTATCGTGGCAGACAGCAGCAGATAAGGAATACACTGTAACAGAGGTACAAGTCAGCAACAGGAAGAAGCACAGTATCAGTGGCAGCAACAACACTCAGGACTAGAGAACTAGCAATGTAAGTAACTTGTTGCCCAGGCACCACCCTTAGGGGAAAGGTGCCTTAAGTTCCTGACCTTAGGGGCACTTCCGGGTCAGGGTTCGCTGGCCCTTTAAGAAAAGGGCCGTGGCCGTGCATGCATCCTTCAAGTAGAACCAGGAAGCCTGCGATGTACACACAGGCTCTAGGAGGCAGCAGCATGGATCGGGAATGGAGCCGCCACAGCAGGATGTCTGGGCAGGTGAGGGAACCGACGTCCCTGCTGGGAGAGAGGGTCAGGACAGCGCAAGGACGCCGGTATGGGCATTACACAATGGCAGGAACAATGTATGGTGAAAGGTGATAGAAAAGATGTTCTAACTCCTATAGTACTGACAGAATGTTACTAAAGAAGAATTGAAAAAGAATGGTAAGTTACAGAGCAAGAGAATTAACACGCTGGCCAAGGCAAAGGGGCTTGTTAGTGTCCCCCTGCCTATAAGCCATCACATAGGCACAGTGAATGGGCTGGGAAGCTTGTACTGGGATTATGTGATAGTTTATGGCACATTCCCAGAACCACACCAGACCCGGCTCCCTCTGGCTTTGGTGGATTTGGCTGTCAAAGTCACACACACTGGCACTTCATAACCCGTACAGTACTAAAAATTACACCAGGACACTATGGAAAGAATCCTAAGGGGGCTGTCCGAGGAAGATAACCCCCAAACCTGTGTATGGAAGTGGACTTGGTGCTGTCGCGTTCCTTTCCTTGAAGACACCAATCGCATTGTGGTATTGCCGCGTAATGTAATGTGAATTGTGTCCTGCGTCTTTTGTAAATATTGTTTTATGTATACTGTGATGATAATGTGATGTATCATCTTGTATTCTTGTAGAATTTATAGTAAGGTTAGATATGGCAATTTTTCATACATAATGTTTAGCAATATATATGTAATTACCAGACTACAGTAGCTAATAAGAAAATGCTAGACACTGCTCGGTACTCAATTGGGGTACTGTCACGGGGTATGTAATGACAGGACAGGGGCTGGCCCTCAGACTACAGTTCCTCTGCTGTCTCTTATCTTGGAGGTAGGCTTGATGGTAGTGAGGTCCGAGCCCCCAGACAGGACAGGGGCTGGCCCTCAGACTACAGTTCCTCTGCTGTCTCTTATCTTGGAGGTAGGCTTGATGGTAGTGAGGTCCGAGCCCCCAGCACCTCCTGTCTAAGCCCTGATCTTTCTCCCCCTCTCCCCCACCCTCGGTACGGAATGGAAAAGAGAAAGACAAACCCACACAAAATGACACGGACAAGGGAGAACAGAAACTCGTACACACAGCACTCAAAACATACAGGAGAGACAATATGTGTACAGGGGAGCGACGAAAAAGGGGGGAAGCAACAGACACCAGGGGAACGCTCACACCACTCAGAAACACAGCACGGATCACAATAAACAGGAAAATTACCAAGACCGGGATCGCTGGAGCTTATGCTGAAGCTATAGTCGGCACATACAGGAAAGAAGCCGCGCTTTAACTAGGGAGGAGACAGCTGAACGAGGCAGTTAGCAACCTAAGCTCTTAGGTTCTGCTCACGATTTTACAGGAATTAACTCCTGCAAAACTGAAGACCAGTGAACATGAACCAGCCGGCCTCAGGTTGCTTGTCAGACTGTGGTGTGAACAGAGCCTGACAACGCCGTAGTGCACACTCATCATCATGAGTACAGAGCATCGAGCATTGTACTGCTCTCCCATAACTACTCGTTAGGCTTCGAGAAAACCCGAGCACCAAGCAATTTGCTCATCCTTAATCACTATCTCTAATATATTGCTACAGTGAGTCTCCTTACCTGTTTAACTCTGCTTCATCACTGGGCTCTGCTACATCGCTATGGTGAGTCTCATGACCTACTCAATACTGCTATATCACTCTAGTGAGTCTCCTGATCAACTCAACACTGCTACATTACTGACTTCTGCTATAATGAGTTTTCTAATCTGCTTACTCTGCTACATGGCTGTGCTCTGCTACATCACTACAGTGACACGTTTCAGCTGTCACATCCTTGAATATTCTATGATGTGCTGTTTATCAAACTTTGCTTCCTCATGCTCCTTTCACTGAGCCTCCAGCTTTGCTGTGGTTTACTACTTTATTCCTCCGGTTGTCGTCCAGCCTTTACAGCCTCCGTTGCTCCAACCTGTTCACTTTAATGCACAAATGACATCTAAACAAGCTGATGCATTTTGGTAACGTCCTGTGGACCAAGTAGGTAAAATAGAACTTTCTGGCCACAATTAATAAAGGTATGTGTGGAGAAAAAAGGGCACAGAATTTCAGGAAAAGAATATCTCGCCAACCATTAAGCATGGGGGTGGATCAATCATGCTTTGGGGTTGTGTTGCATGACTGCAAAAGACCTTCAAGAAAATTTAGCAGACTGCAGTTGTGGTACATTATTCTACTGTTCAGACACCTGCACAAATATGGCCTTCATGGAAGAGTCATCAGAAGAAAATCTCTCCAGCATCCTCACCATAAAATTTGGCATCAGAAGTATGCAAAAGAAGATCTAAACAAGCCTGATACATTTTGGAAACAAGTCTTGTGGACCAATGAGGTTAAACTAGAACACAGGCCACAATAATCAAAGGTATGTGTGCAGAAAAAAAGGCCCAGAATTTCAGGAAAAGAATATCTGCACAACCATTAAGCATGGGGGTGGATCAATCATGCTTTGGGGTTGTGTTGCAGCCAATGGCACGGGAACATTTCACGGGTTCAGGGAAAAGTGGAGTCAATGAAACCTCAACAATTTCTTGATGCAACATAACACCACCTGTAAAAAACCTGAAGTTGAAAAGAGGAGAAAAGAGGATGGCTTCTACAAATGGATAATCATCCTAAACACACATCAAAATCCAGAGTAAAAGTCCTCAAAAGGAGCAAGCTGAAGGTTTTAAAACGGCCCTCACAGTCGCCGGATCTAAACATTGAAAATCTGTGGTTAGATCTCAAAAGAGCAGTGCATGCAAGACGAGCCAGGAATCTCACACAACTGTAAGACTTCTCCAAGGAAGAGCAGTGCATGCAAGATGAGCCAGGAATCTCACAAAACTGGAAGACGTCTCCAAGGAAGAGCAGTGCATGCAAGACGAGCCAGGAATCTCACAGAACTGGAAGATGTCTCCAAGAAAGAGCTGTACATGCAAAACAAGCCAGGAATCTCACAAAACTGGAAAACATTTCCAAGGAAGAGCAGTGCATGCAAGAAGGGCCAGGAATCTCACAGAACTGGAAGACTTCTCCAAGGAAGAGCAGTGCATGGAAGATGAGCCAAGAATCTCACCGACCTGGAACACGTCTCCAAGGAGACCAGTGTATTCAAGATGAGCCAGGAATCTCACAGAACTGGAAGATGTCTCCAAGGAAGAGCAGTGTATTCAAGACGAGCCAGGAATCTCACAGAACTGGAAGATGCTGTCAGGTTTCCAGGTTTTCCAGTTCTCTTTTGAATGAGCTTGCCCTCAGTTAACATGGAGTTTAAGGTTCTGTTGCCCTACTTCCTGTCCAGCTGCTTAAAAGGCCGCCTCTCAGCCCAGTCCAGTGCCTGAGTATACTGCTTGCTGTGTGCTCCTGCTTTGCTGTTTCTACTTCCTGATTGCCTTGGATTCTCCTGAAACTCTACCGACCGACTCTGGACCATACCCGGTTTTCTTCAAGCTGTGCCCGGACTCCGTCTGCCGTCTTTGATCAGCACTCTGCCCGGTTCGTAACCACTCTGGACAATCATCCCGTACGGACACTCCTGGACTATACCACTTGCCCCTTGTGTACCGGCTGCCGCACATTTAGGCCTTCCGGGGTTGATTGCCGGACAGTCCCTGTACAGGGGTTCGCTCTGGTGGTCTCCCTGGGGGAGTCCGGTGCGTGGCCCCGGGAATCCCCTTCGCTCCGTTTTGTGTGTTGTTTTACTGTGTTTATTCCCGTTGTGTATCTACTGTGGTGACATATTATATAACATCTTGTACCAAGAACTCGTCTCTGTTGTCATTGCCCTAACGCTATCGAAATCCTCAGAACATACAGTAGTATTACATTATACTCAGGCCCTAGGAGGATTTCGCTGGGGCAATGACTGAGACACGAGTAGATCAGCTCTTTTCTATGATTAACTCCTTGCAGCAGGAGATGGAGGTGGTGCAGACTAAACTTAGAGATGTGGAGGCACAGCTGGGCCATGATCACCAGGTACTGGGTCCGGCTATTCAGGATTTGCAAGTCAGAGTGGAGGCTCAGGAAGCCGTCCCCACTACGTCCGTATCAGCTGCCGGTATGCCTAGGTTACCCCCATTCCGTTTCAATGGTGATCGTAGTCAGTTTCGTGGATTTGTTAACCAATGTATACTGTTTTTTGATGTACATGCTGATTATTACCGTTCTGACCGGTCCAAAGTGTTATGTATAATCATGTTATTAACCTCACGAGCACTGGCTTGGGCTAATCCTATGATAGAGAATCGGGACATCCGTTTAAATCACCTGGATGACTTTCTGAACGCAATGGCGCAAATGTTTGATGATCCGAATCGCCGTGCTACCGCTGAATCGGCTCTCCTTTCCTTACGTCAGGGAAAGCGTTCTGTCGTTGAATACGCCACTGAGTTCAAGAGGTTAGTGGTAGACACCGACTGGGGAAACAATGCATTATTGTCTGTATTCAGAAAAGGTTTGTCCGGTACCATCAAGGACGAGTTAGCTCGTTCCGAATCTCCAGGGGAGTTTGAACTGTTTCTCCAGCACTGTGTGCGTATTGATACCCGCTTGACGGAGCGTAGACAGGAAAAATGGGCAGCTGTAAACCGTGTAAACAACTTTGCGTTTCCTTCCAGAGAACCCGCTCTCAGGACGCCACGGGAGGCCGAGGACGTTCCTATGCAAGTGGACTCTCTGCAAAAGCGAGAGACCAACGAACGTCGCGAACACCGGCTCCGTGAGCGTTTGTGTTTCTATTGCGGTCAATCGGATCATTTCTTGATCGACTGCCCGAAACGTCCGAATCGCCCAAATAAGGTATTGGCAGCCATGGCAGAGTGTGACAACACGGACGCAGAGTCCGATATCTCTGAGGCAAGTGGGCACTTGGATGCGGTATTTCCCTTGACTGTAATGTCAACCTCACCGAAGGACTCAGAAGGGAAATATACCCATTGCTCGCTCCCCATTCAGATCCGGTGGGAGGGGCATCTAATACCTACCTCTGCAATGATAGATTCTGGGGCAGGGGGAAATTTCATGGACTCCTCTTTTGCCAGGAAACACGGTATCCGGACTCAGCAAAGATCCTCACCGGTTACCATGGAGACGGTAGACGGATCTCCGTTAAGCTCTGGACCAGTGGATCGGGAAACAGTACCGCTAGAATGCGTGATGAAGCCAGGTCAGCAGGAGACCCTTGTTTTCATGATAATTTCTTCTCCTCATTTTCCGATTATTTTAGGTATTCCGTGGCTACGGTCTACGAATCCGGTCATCGATTGGGAAACTAAGGAAATAACCTTCCCACCGCAGAGTGGTCCGACCATTAGTCCAACTGTTCCGGTTCCAGTAACACCGAATGCGGAGGGCACTGTACAGGTACCTGTTCTACCCCCGGTTTATGATGACTTTGCTGACATATGCGACAAAAGAAAAGCCGATCGGCTTCCCCCGCATAGACCGTATGATTGCCCCATAGACTTACTTCCAGGGGCGGAGATTCCGTTTGGCCATGTCTACCCGTTGGCGGCACCTGAGCTAGAAGCACTAAAAGAATACATTGATGAGAGCCTAGCCAAGGGATTTATTCGCCCGTCTACCTCACCAGCAGGGGCACCCATCTTTTTCGTGAAAAAGAAAGAGGGGACTCTGAGACCCTGTATTGACTACCGGGAACTGAATAAAATAACCATCCGGAACCGGTATCCGTTACCGTTGATTCCTGAGCTATTGGAGAGGGTCCAACAGGCAAAAATATTCACCAAATTGGATCTCCGTGGGGCATATAATCTACTTCGCATACGTCCCGGAGACGAGTGGAAGACCGCGTTCCGATGTCGGTATGGACATTTTGAGTACCTAGTGATGCCTTTTGGACTTTGTAACGCTCCCGAGGCTTTCCAACATCTAGTTAACGATATTTTTAGGGATATCATGGACCAATTCATGGTGATTTATCTGGACGATATCCTAATCTTTTCTGATTCCTTACAGGAACACCAGGAGCACGTCAAGACCGTACTTACCCGGCTGAGGGAAAATCACCTGTACATTAAACTGGAGAAATGCGAATTCCATTGCTCACAGATACAATTCTTAGGGTATGTCATCTCTCCTCAGGGACTGAACATGGAGTCTGGCAAGATACAAGCAATTCTGGACTGGCCGGAACCGGGTAACGTCAAAGAGGTACAACGCTTTGTCGGTTTTGCCAACTTTTACCGACGTTTTATCCGTAATTTTTCAGAGATCGTTCGTCCCATCACTCTGTTAACCAAGAAAGGACAGAAGTTTGTGTGGTCCGCCCAGGCCCAGGAAGCCTTCCATCGTCTCAAGGTTTGTTTTACCTCAGCGCCTATATTGGTACATCCGAATCCCGCACTTCCCTTTATCGTGGAAGTCGACGCTTCCGACTACGCATTAGGGGCCATCCTTTCTCAAAGGACCGGGGATAAGAGTCTCTTACATCCGTGTGCTTTTTTTTCCCGCCGGTTGTCCCCTGCAGAAAGGAACTATGACATTGCGGACAAGGAATTGTTAGCGATTATTTCCGCTTTCAAGGAATGGAGACACCACTTACAGGGAGCCGCGCAGCAAGTGATAGTACTCACAGATCATCGTAATCTGGAATTTCTTAAGTCTGCCAGGTGCCTGTCTCCACGGCAAGCCCGTTGGAGCCTATTTCTTAACCAATTCAATTTTGTCGTTACATACCGTCCAGGTTCACGTAATGGGAAAGCCGATGCCTTGTCCCGAATCCACGCCGTGGACTCCGTGCCTGGAACCCCGTCTCAGACCGTGTTATCGGATGCCAATTTCGTTGGAGTAATCCAGGACCAGGACTTGTGGAAGGACATCAAGCTGGCCTATGATGGTGACGTATTTCTTGCTGCCCCCCCGAATGATGTAACTCTTGTTCTTCGGAATGGTGTGTGGTTGAGAGAGCGACGCATTTATGTCCCGGAGGCCGTAAGACTTCGGGTTCTCAAGTTGGTCCATGACTCCGTGTTGGCTGGTCATAGGGGGGTACAGAAGACGCAGGAATTTCTGAGCCGTTTTTTCTGGTGGCCTACCTGTCTAAAGGATGTAAAGGACTATGTCCACTCATGCGTGGTTTGTGCCCGGTGCAAGGTCCCTCGTGTGGCTCCTACGGGACTCCTCCAACCGTTACCCGTGCCATCTCGCCCTTGGGGGTCTATCTCCATGGATTTTATTGTGGAGTTGCCAGTCTCAGGCGGGCACAATACCATCTTAGTGGTGGTGGATCGATTGACTAAAGCTGCTCACTTCATTCCGTGTACCGGTCTTCCCTCAGCCGCAGAGACAGTGGATTTGGTTATCCAGAACGTATTCCGATTGCATGGGGTACCAGACGAGATCATCTCTGACCGGGGCGTGCAGTTCACGTCTAGGTTCTGGAAGGGCTTTTGTACGGCACTCCAGATTGATGTCTGTTTGTCTTCTGCATACCATCCTCAGACAAATGGGCAAACCGAACGGACGAATCAAACCCTGGAACAATACCTTCGATGTTATGTCAGCCATCTCCAAGACGATTGGTTGAAGATGCTTCCGTTGGCGGAGTTCTCCTATAACAACACTCAGAGCAGCTCCACTAAGGTAACGCCCTTTTTTGCTAACTTGGGTTATCATCCGAATGTTTTGCCTAGGTCACCGGTTGCGGTTTCGGTGCCGGCGGTGGAGGACAGATTGACAGAGCTTCGACAGAATCTGGAGGTTCTAAAGGACACTGTGGCTACGGCCCAGGAGCGTTACAAGAGGTCGGCAGACACTCACCGGAAACCGGCACCCATGTACAAGGTAGGGGACTCTGTATGGTTATCCACCAAAAACCTGAGATTGGGTGTTCCTTCGCAGAAGCTGGGACAAAAATTCATCGGTCCATTTAAGATCACCGGGATCGTGAGCCCTGTGGCCTGTCGGCTACGGTTGCCGCACCATCTAAAGGTACACCCGGTCTTTCATGTGTCTCTCCTCAAACCTGTCTCCCCTAATACGTTTCGTGGTCGTGTTGTGCCTCCTCCTCCGCCTGTGATGGTCGACGGCGAGGAGCAGTTCGTGGTTGAGGACATTATTGACTCCCGGCTCCATCGTCGTCGGCTTCAATATCTGGTACGTTGGCAGGGGTACGCCCCCGAGGACGATTCCTGGGAACCGGTGGGTAACATTCGGGCACCCCGGAAGATCGCTCAGTTTCATCGACGGTTCCCGGACAAGCCGGGCCCTGATCCGTCCTGAGGCCGTCTCTGGGGGGGGGAGTAATGTCAGGTTTCCAGGTTTTCCAGTTCTCTTTTGAATGAGCTTGCCCTCAGTTAACATGGAGTTTAAGGTTCTGTTGCCCTACTTCCTGTCCAGCTGCTTAAAAGGCCGCCTCTCAGCCCAGTCCAGTGCCTGAGTATACTGCTTGCTGTGTGCTCCTGCTTTGCTGTTTCTACTTCCTGATTGCCTTGGATTCTCCTGAAACTCTACCGACCGACTCTGGACCATACCCGGTTTTCTTCAAGCTGTGCCCGGACTCCGTCTGCCGTCTTTGATCAGCACTCTGCCCGGTTCGTAACCACTCTGGACAATCATCCCGTACGGACACTCCTGGACTATACCACTTGCCCCTTGTGTACCGGCTGCCGCACATTTAGGCCTTCCGGGGTTGATTGCCGGACAGTCCCTGTACAGGGGTTCGCTCTGGTGGTCTCCCTGGGGGAGTCCGGTGCGTGGCCCCGGGAATCCCCTTCGCTCCGTTTTGTGTGTTGTTTTACTGTGTTTATTCCCGTTGTGTATCTACTGTGGTGACATATTATATAACATCTTGTACCAAGAACTCGTCTCTGTTGTCATTGCCCTAACGCTATCGAAATCCTCAGAACATACAGTAGTATTACAGATGCCTCCAAGAAAGAGCAGTGCATGCAAGACGAGCAAGGAATCTCACAGAACTGGAAGACATCTCCAAGAAAGAGCTGTGCATGCAAAACAAGCCAGGAATCTCACAGAACTGGAACACGTCTCCAGGAAGAGCAGTGTATTCAAGATGAGCCAGGAATCTCACAGAACTGGAAGACGTCTCCAAGAAAGAGCTGTGCATGCAAAACAAGTCAGGAATCTCACAGAACTGGAAAACATTTCCAAGGAAGAGACAGTGCATGCAAGAAGGGCCAGGAATATCACAGAACTGGAAGACTTCTCCAAGGAAGAGCAGTGCATGGAAGATGAGCCAAGAATCTCACCGACCTGGAAGACGTCTCCAAGGAGAGCAGTGTATTCAAGACGAGCCAGGAATCTCACAGAACTGGAAGATGTCTCCAAGGAAGAGCAGTACATGAAAGACGAGCCAGGAATCTCACAGAACTGGAAGATGTCTCCAAGGAAGAGCAGTACATGAAAGACGAGCCAGGAATCTCACAGAACTGGAAGATGCCTCCAAGAAAGAGCTGTGCATGCAAAACAAGCCAGGGATCTCACAGAACTGGAAACATTTCTAAGGAAGAGCAGAGCATGCAAGAAGGGCCAGGAATCTCACAGAACTGGAAGACTTCTCCAAGGAAGAGCAGTGCATGGAAGATGAGCCAAGAATCTCACCAACCTGGAAGACGTCTCCAAGGAGAGCAGTGTATTCAAGACGAGCCAGGAATCTCACAGAACTGGAAGATGTCTCCAAGGAAGAGCAGTACATGAAAGACGAGCCAGGAATCTCACAGAACTGGAAGATGTCTCCAAGGAAGAGCAGTACATGAAAGACGAGCCAGGAATCTCACAGAACTGGAAGATGCCTCCAAGAAAGAGCTGTGCATGCAAAACAAGCCAGGGATCTCACAGAACTGGAAACATTTCTAAGGAAGAGCAGAGCATGCAAGAAGGGCCAGGAATCTCACAGAACTGGAAGATGTCTCCAAGGAAGAGCAGTACATGAAAGATGAGCCAGGAATCTCACAGAACTGGAAGATGCCTCCAAGAAAGAGCAGTGCATGCAAGACAAGCCAGGAATCTCACAGAGCTGGAAGATGTCTCCCAAGGAAGAGCAGTGAATGCAAGACAAGCCAGGAATCTCACAGAGCTGGAAGACGTCTCCCAAGGAAGAGCAGTGCATGCAAGACAAGCTAGGAATCTCACAGAACTGGAAGACATTAGGCCGATGCAATTTTTTTTGCATTAGTTCAGCAAAATTCCTATTTCTTCTGCTTACATCAGTGCCAATGGATTCAGTGCGGGCATGAAAGCGATTTACCCTGTACAATGTAGGGAAACGTGGAGTCCTATGGTAGCCATCACCGCTCTCCACACTGCACAATCTGGCAGCACTTTGATCCGCAGATACGAGGCGGCCGTCTGGTAACACTTAAGTGAGGAAACCAGACTGTGAGGCCACTTATTGTACGGCAGCAGTTACCGACTTTCCTTCGCCGTCTTCACTTTTCTCGGTACAGTAAAGGATTTCAGGAGATTTCATGGATATAATCTGGAGGGAATTGTGATAAATGTCAGATGTGTCATATATTTCCCAGTACAAACCACTGACTCCAGTAATGGAGATTCTTTATTGATGGACTGCAGAGTTGTATTGACCAACGGAGGACTAGAGGACGGGCCAAGGTCGTGCTTGCCAACTCTCCTGGGACTTATGAGAGGCACCGGCAAAAAGGGGAGACACATGTTAGCAAATCTCCTAGGCACATGCTGGACACACGCAAAGCCTCCTGGAAAAACAAATGGGACATGGAGGAGGCATAGAGGGTGATGGAAGAGGC
Organism: Anomaloglossus baeobatrachus; assembly: GCF_048569485.1. Taxonomy (NCBI): domain Eukaryota; kingdom Metazoa; phylum Chordata; class Amphibia; order Anura; family Aromobatidae; genus Anomaloglossus; species Anomaloglossus baeobatrachus. The sequence continues at coordinate 31,160,108 of NC_134356.1, forward strand.
TCAGAGGGTGATGGAAGAGGCTCAGAGGGTGATGGAAGAGGCTCAGAGGGGGATGGAAGAGGCTCAGAGGGAGAATGGAAGAGGCTCAGAGGGTGATGGAAGAGGTTCAGAGGGGAATGGAAGAGGCTCAGAGGGGGATCAAAGAGGCTCAGAGGGGGAATGGAAGAGGCTCAGAGGGGGATGGAAGAGGCTCAGAGGGGGATGGAAGAGGCTCAGAGAGGAATGGAAGAGGCTTAGAGGGGGATGGAAGAGGCTTAGAGGGGGATGGAAGAGGCTCAGAGGGGGGTGGAAGAGGCTCAGAGGGGGATGGAAGAGGCTCAGAGAGGAATGGAAGATGCTTAGAGGGGGATGGAAGAGGCTTAGAGGGGGGTGGAAGAGGCTCAGAGGGAAATGGAAGAGGCTCAGACGGAGCATGGAAGAGGCTCAGAAGGGGATGGAAGAGGCTCAGAGGGGGATGGAAGAGGCTCAGAGGGAGAATGGAAGAGGCTCAGAGCGGGAATGGAAGAGGCTCAGAGGGGGATGGAAGAGGCTCAGAGGAAGAATGGAAGAGGCTCAGAGAGGAATGGAAGAGGCTCAGAGGGGGATGGAAGAGGCACAGAGGGGGATGGAAGAGGCTCAGAGGGAAATGGAAGTGGCTCAGAGGGGAATGGAAGAGGCTCAGAGGGGGATCGAAGAGGCTCAGAGGGGGAATGGAAGAGGCTCACAGGGGGATGGAAGAGGTTCAGAGAGGGATGGAAGAGGCTCAGAGGGGAACGGAAGAGGCTCAGAGGGGGAATGGAAAAGGCTCAGATAGGAATGGAAGAGGCTCGGAGGGGATGGAAGAGGCTCAGAGGGGGTGTTGAAAAGACTCAGAGGGGGGCATCGAAGAGGCTAAGAGGCAGGTAAGAGGCTTAGAGGGGAATGGAAGAGGCTCAGTAGGGGTGTGGAAGAAGCTCAGAAGGGGTGCAAGGAAGAGTCTTGGAGAGGGTGTGTGGAAGAGGCTCAGTAGAGGCATGGAAGAAGATCAGAGGGGGGCATAGAATAGAATAAGCTAAGAATAAGCTAAGGGGAGAAGGTGAAAAAGGCCCAGGCTGGAAGAGGCTCAAAGGAAACATGTAGGTGTCACGGTTCCGCCTCCCCGTCCACATGGCTAGGGGGCGAAGCCTTCTCCCGAGCCTCACTTCCGGACCTTGGATGCTTTAAAAACTGACATCTCCAGTGAACCAGCGCCGGCTATAAGCTTAGCGCTGCTTTGCCTCTGATTGCTGGTCCTGTGTTATCCTGATCCGTCTCTGCCTGTGACCCCGTGCCCTGTCTGTGTTCCATCCACTAGTCGTCCCCCCATTCCTCTGTCCCCTCTCCTACCTCCCCACTCGGTTGCTTCCTCTGGTACTGACCTCGGCCTGACCTCGACTCCGCTTCTGCTCGTTCCTGCGGTCCTGCTTCTGCCTGTACTGTGCTTGACCCAGCCTGCCTGACCATTCCTCGCACGCCCCACAGCTCTGCTCCCCAGCTGTACTGTGAGGCAGTGTATGAGCACATACTGTGTATCTACTTCCTGATTCTCGTTGCTCTGTGTAGTGTCTTCTGCTGCAGAGCTCCAGCTCCCCCTGGTGGCAGCTTGACAGTAGGGGTGTGGAAGAAGGGGGGGTGTAAGGAAGAAGCTGGAAGGAGGTGTGTGGCAGAGGTTCAGTAGGGACATAGAAGAGGCTCAGAGAGAACATGAAAGAGGCTCAGAGGGGGAATGGAAGAGGCTCAGAGGAGGCAAGAAAAAGGCTCACAAGGGGTGTTGGAAGAGACTTAATAGGGATGTGGATGAAGCTCCAAGAGGTTGCAAGGAAGAAGCTTGAAGGAGGATTTGGAAGAGCTTCAGAGGGGTGTGTGGAAGAATCTCAGATGGGGCAGGAAGAAGCTCAGAGGGAGCAAGGAAGAGGCTCAGGTGGGGCATGGAAGAAGCTCAGGTGGGGCATGGAAGAGGCTCAGGTGGGGCATGGAAGAGGCTCAGGTGGGGCATGGAAGAGGCTAAGTTGGGGCATGGAAAAGGCTCAGCATGGGCATTGAAGATCTGTAACGGGACATAAAAGAGGTTCTGAGAAAGTGTGGAAGAGGCTCAGGGGAGGTGTGAATAAGACTCAGAGGGGTGTTGGAAGAGGCTCAGAGGAGGCAAGGAAGAGCATCAGTAGAGGTGTGGAAGAGTTCAGAATCAATAAAGAGGTTCAGCAGGGTCATGAAAGAGGCTCAGAGGGGGTGGTGGAAGAGGGTTAGATGGAGTGTGAATGATTCTCAAGGATGGGGGCGTGAATGAGGCTTAAAAGGGGCATGGAAGAGACTCAGAGGGGCTGTGGTGATGGTGCAATCATCTCCAGTACAGTCTTGCCTCTATATTGGCAAGTAGCCTCTAGGCATTAACATAATAATTAGGCCCTGGCACAAAAACACCCATGAGGGTCTTCCAGTATAGGACAACCACACCTGGGGATATAGAAACATAAGCATTTCTGCTGGCAGTGATGGACGCCGCTGTGTCTGTGCTGCATCCAGTATAGCAATACGCCTTTTCCAGTTTTGTATTTAACAATTGGGGTGAAACTTGTCAAATTCTTAAACCAAAAAAAGACAGTTTTACTGAACTACGACTTTTTGGGATGAAGATGATTCCCGTGAGTAGATGTCTTTATCTTGCCACGCACCCCTGCTCCGTCTGTGGCTTTGAACAGGTTAAATCCGCAGTTCATCTTGGATATGTAAGTGAACATCTTTTCTTCTTCAGAAACCTTCCTTGGCTGAGAACAATCCAGTCTAGCCTCTGTTTACATCTCACAGGAGCCAAGGACTAATCAGATGGAGGAGTCACGTCCAAAAGTTGTGTAATCCGTAACCCCAGCTTGAAATGCTCAATGAAATTACACAACCAGAAACTATTGTATGGGAGGAACACATGAGATTTTCAAAACCACCAAAAACATTGTCAGTGAATGAGAACCTCCTTATACCGAATTTCCAGATAAATCATTCCAAATCCCCTGCGTAGGCAATTAAAGGGGTTGTCCGTCTAACAAAATCACCCATAAAGGTTATCACCTACACAACGGCAACTCCACTCCGGCCTTGTGCTCATCAGGAGAGAGCTGTTTGCTGTTCATTCCAAAAGCTAAGGCAAACCCTCTCCCTCCTCCTCACTGCCTGTGTATGGCTGTAAGACAACTGGCTGCAGCAGTCCCCACTTCCTTTGACTACAGTAGGACACAAGGTTAAAATCTGCCCCTAGATATCCCTCCCTCCTCATCTTTAGAAGCTCACTAATGTTGCCTCCCTTCTCCTTCCTCATCCTTCTTTCAATGTTAGACAACTGGCTGCAGCAGTCCCAACTTCTTCTGACTTCATTAGGACACAAGGTTTAAAATCTGCCCCTAGATCTCTTTCATTGTAGAGGGACTATATATTTTTTTTTTATAATAGATCAGATTACTGTTTTAGGAGCTCCATAATGTTGCCTCCTTCCTCCTCCCTCATGCTTCTTTGGATGTTAGACAACTGGCTGCAGCAGTCTCCATCCTTCTACAGTAGGACACAAGGATTAAGCTATGCCCTAGATATCTCTTTTAATGCATAAAGAATATATTACATTTGGTAGATAAGATTACTGTTTCAGGGGCTCAGTCATGTACGCTACCTCCTCATACTTATTGTCCTGCATCTGGCTGTTAGACAACTGTCTGCAGCAGCCTCTCCCACTTCTTCTCTGTCTAGAGTAGAACACAATGTTTAAAATCTGCCCCTAGATATCTCTTTCAATGTAGAGTTGTCTAACATCCAAAGAAGGATGATGTTGCCTCCTTCCTCCTCCTTCTTTGGATGTTGGACAACTGGCTGCAGCAGCCTCCACCCTTCTACAGTAGGACACAAGAATTATGCTTTGCCCTAGATATCTCTTTTAATGCATAAATAATATATTACATTTGGTAGATTTGATTACTGTCTCAGGGGCCCAGCCATGTACCCTCCCTCCTCATCTTTAGAAGCTCACTAATGTTGCCACCCTTCTCCTCCCTCATCCTTCTTTCGATCTTAGACAACTGGCTGTGGCAGTCCCCACTTCTTCTGACTACAGTAGGACACAAGGTTTAAAATCTGCCCCTAGATATCCCTTTCAACGTAGAGGGACTATATATTTTTCTTATAATAGATTAGATTACTGTTTTAGGATCTCACTAATGTTGCCCCCTTTCTCCTCCCTCATCATTCTTTGGATGTTAGACAACTGTCTGCAGCAACCTCCACCCTTCTGTCTACAGTAGGACCCAAGGATTAAACTCTGCCTTGGATATCCATTTTAATGCATAAAGAATAAATTACATTTGGTAGATCAGATTACTGTCTCAGGGGCTCAGCCATGTACCTTCCCTCCTCATCCTTATTGCCCTGCATCTGGCTGTTAGACAACTGTCTGCATCAACCTCTCCCACTTCTTCTCTGTCTAGAGTAGAACACAATGTTTAAAATCTGCCCCTAGATATCTCTTTCAGTGTAGAGGGACTATATTTTTTATAGTATATCAGATTACTGTCTCAGGTGTTCAGCCATGTACCCTCCCTCCTCATCTTTAGAAGCTCACTAATGTTGCCTCCCTTCTCCTTCCTCATCCTTCTTTCGATGTTAGACAACTGGCTGCGGCAGTCCCAACTTCTGACTTCAGTAGGATACAAGGTTTAAAATCTTCCCCTAGATATTGCTTTCAATGTAGAGGGACTATATTTTATTTTATAATACATCAGATTACTATTTTAGGAGCTCACTAATGTTGCCCCCTTACTCCTCCCTCATCCTTCTTTGGATGTTAGACAACTGTCTGCAGCATCACCACCCTTCTGTCTGCAGTAGGACACAAGGATTAAGCTCTGTCCTAGATATCCCTTTTAATACATAAAGAATATATTACTTTTGGTAGATCAGATTACTGTTTCAGGGGCTCAGTCATGTATCCTCCCTCCTCATCCTTATTGTCCTGCATCTGGCTGTTAGACAACTGTCTGCAGTAGCCTCTCCCACTTCTCTGTCTACAGTAGGACACAAGGATTAAGCTTTGGCCCTAAATATCCCTTGTAATGCAGAGTGACTATATTATTTAAAGTAGATCAAATTACTGTATTAGGAGCTAATGTTGCCTCATCCTTCTTTGGATGTTAGACAACTGGCTGCAGCAGTCTCCACCCTTCTGTCTACAATAGGACACAAGGATTAAACTTTGCTTTAGATATCTATTTTAATGCATAAAGAATAAATTACATTTGGTAGATAAGATTACTGTCTCAGGGGCTCAGCCATGTACCCTCCCTCCTCATCCTTATTGTCCTGCATCTGGCTGTTAGACAGCTGTCTGTAGCAGCCTCCCTCACTTCTTCTCTGTCTACAGTAGGACACAAGGATTAAGCTTTGGCCTTAAATATCCCTTGTAATGCAGAGTGACTATATTTTTTTATAGTATATCAGATTACTGTTTCACGGGCTCAGCCATGTACCCTCCCTATTTATCTTTAGGAGCTCAGTAATGTTGCCTCATCCTTCTTTGGATGTTAGACAACTGGCTGCAGCAGTCTCCACCCTTCTGTATACAATAGGACACAAGGATTAAGCTCTGCCTTAGATATCTCTTTGAATAAATAAATAATACTTTTGGTAGATCAAATTACTGTCTCAGGGGCTCAGCCATGTACTCTCCCTCCTCATCCTATTTGTTGTGCATCTGGCTGTTAGACAACTGTTTGCAGCAGCAGCCCACACTTCTCCTGACTACAGTAGGACACAAGGTTTAATATCTGCCCCTACACATCTCTTTCAATGTAGAAGGACTATATTTTTATAATATATTAGATTACTGTTTTAGGATCTCAGTAATGCTGCCTCCTTCCTCCTCGGATGTTAGACAACTGGCTGCAGCAGTCTCCACCCTTCTGTCTACAGTAGGACACAAGGATTAAGCTCTGCCCTAGATATCCCTTTTAATGATTAAAGAATCTATTACATTTGGTAGATCAGATTAATGTTGCCAGGGGCTCAAGCATGTACTCTCCCTCCTCATCCTCATTGTCCTGCATCTGGCTGTTAGACAACTCTCTGCAGCAGCCTCTCTCTCACGTCTCTTCTCTCGTCAGTAGTACACGAGGATTAAGCTCTGGCCCTAAATATCCCTAGAAATGCAGAGGGACTATATTACTTATGGCGGATGAGCTTACTGCCTCAGGAGATCACGCAGGTCCTCAACCTCATGTTCACTGTCTTGTGTATGGATATAAGACTACTGGCTTCAGCAGCAACATCCCTCCTCCGGTCTACAGTAGGACACAAGGATTAATCTCTCACTCATAATTTTCCTTTAAATGCAGTTGTCACTGAGCTAGTGGGTGAAAACTAACTGCTATGACAGCACACACAGACATGAAGAATTCCTGTTCTCTTGTTTCTATGTATCATTTGTTCAGAAGCAGCAGCAGCATGGAGGACATTATACAGCAGTACTGAACAGTGTAGCTGTGAATCCAGCACTGGGGTAAGATAAAACATTTACTAAAAGCAGCATCATGGAGAATAATATGCAGTTGTACTAAGCAGTGTAGTTGTGAATCCAGCTCTGCGGTGAGATACAACAGTTACTAGAAAGAAGTATAGAGGATAATATGCAGTAGTACTGAGCACTGTAGCTATTAATCCAGCTCTGAGGTGAGATAAAAGTTACTAATAAGCAGAATAATGGAGGAGAATATGCAGCAGTACTGAGCAGTGTAGCTGTGAATCCAGGTCTGAGGTGAGATAAAACAATTACTAGAAAACAGCATCATGGAGGATAATATGCAGCAGTATGAGCAGTGTATCTGTGAATCCGGATCTGAGGTGACATAAAATTTACTAAAAAGCAGCATCATAGAGGATAAAATGCAGCAGAACTGAGCAGTGTAGCTGTGAATCCATCTCTGAGGTGAGATCAAACACTTACTAAAAAACAGCATCATGGAGGACATTATACAGCAGTACTGAGCAGAGTAGCTGTGAATCCAGATAGCAGCAGCATGGAGGACATTATACAGCAGTACTGAGCAGAATAGCTGTGAATCCAGATAGCAGCAGCATGGAGGACATTATACAGCAGTACTGAACAGTGTAACTGTGAATCCAGATAACAGCAGCATGGAGGACATTATACAGCAGTACTGAGCAGTGTAGCTGTGAATCCAGATAGCAGCAGCATGGAGGACATTATACAGCAGCACTGAGCAGAGTAGCTGTGAATCCAGATAGCAGCAGCATGGAGGACACTATACAGCAGTAATGAGCAGTGTAACTGTGAATCCAGATAACAGCAGCATGGAGGAAATTATACAGCAGCACTGTGCAGTGTAGCTGTGAATCCAGATAGCAGTTGCTTGGAGGACATTATACAGCAGTACTAAATAGTGTAACTGTGAATCCAGATAGCAGCAGCATGGAGGACATTATACAGCAGTACTGAGCACTGTAGCTGTGAATCCAGATAGCAGCTGCTTGTAGGACATTATACAGCAGTACTGAACAGTGTAACTGTGAATCCAGATAGCAGCAGCATGTAGGACATTATACAGCAGTACTGAGCACTGTAGCTGTGAATCCAGATAACAGCAGTATGGAGGACATTATACAGCAGTACTGAGCAGAGTAGCTGTAAATCCAGATAGCAGCAGCATGGAGGACATTATACAGCAGTACTGAGCAGAATAGCTGTGAATCCAGATAGCAGCAGCATGGAGGACATTATACAGCAGTACTGAACAGTGTAACTGTGAATCCAGATAACAGCAGCATGGAGGACATTATACAGCAGTACTGAGAAGAGTAGCTGTGAATCCAGATAGCAGCAGCATGGAGGACATTATACAGCAGTACTGAGCAGAATAGCTGTGAATCCAGATAGCAGCAGCATGGAGGACATTATATAGCAGTACTGAGCAGTGTAGCTGTGAATCCAGATAGCAGCAGCATGGAGGACATTATACAGCAGCACTGAGCAGAGTAGCTGTGAATCCAGATAGCAGCAGCATGGAGGACATTATACAGCAGTACTGAGCAGAGTAGCTGTGAATCCAGATAGCAGCAGCATGGAGGACATTATACAGTAGTACTGAGCAGTGTAACTGTGAATCCAGATAACAGCAGCATGGTGGACATTATACAGCAGTACTGAGCACTGTAGCTGTGAATCCAGATAGCAGCTGCTTGGAGGACATTATACAGCAGTACTGAACATTGTAACTATGAATCCAGATAACAGCAACATGGAGGACATTATACAGCAGTACTGAGCACTGTAGCTGTGAATCCAGATAACAGCAGTATGGAAGACATTATACAGCAGTACTGAGCACTGTAGCTGTGAATCCAGATAACAGCAGCATGGAGGACATTATACAGCAGCACTGAGCAGAGTAGCTGTGAATCCACATAACAGCAGCATGGAGGACATTATACAGCAGTACTGAGCATTGTAGCTGTGAATCCAGATAGCAGCAGCATGGAGGAGATTATACAGCAGTACTGAGCAGAGTAACTGTGAATCCAGATAGCAGCAGCATGGAGGACATTATACAGCAGCACTGAGCAGTGTAGCTGTGAATTCAGCTTTGGGATGTAATAAACCTTTCTAAAAAGTAGTAGCACCATCACCTGTCTCTTTCATTCCTCTCCTCCTTCACCTCTCCATAGACTTTAATAGGCAGCTATAATCTGATTCCTCAGTGAGACTGATGTCAGTGTTGTTTTGAGGACAGATGTAAAGGCAGGGCGAGAAGAAGAGGCTCATAAGTGGAGAAAGAAGCAGATTTTCTCTGATAGGATATATTACAAACTTTTTTCTGCTGATTCCTGCAGAGTTTATTGAGACCTCAGTAACCATTTAAGGGAACGACTGTGGATTATTAGTTCTGAGAAAGGATAAAGTCTTGAGTAATGTCCTCCTCTGCCATTAGCAAGTTCTAAGAAAAAGAGATGTAATAAATAGAGACCTTCCGACCCCCGGTCCTAGCTTGCGTCTCCTGACTTTGCAGGTGGCGTCTCACCCCCGTGCTGTATACGGCATTTACCTCTGCGGAGTGACTCGGGTCTGGGGAAACATTTTCACAGTCATTCTGTCTCGCTGTTTCACGTTTGTCCGGGGTCCAGGAATTCGAGGTGGGTTCCGCCAAGAACCAGGAGAAGTCTCTTAATTCTGAAGGGTTTTATTAATGATCTGAGGTTATATAATGAAATGACTCGTGCAAACAGACAAAATGCTGAAGCCGGCCCAAAAATATAGAAGTTGCAAGCTGAGAATTTGGAGGAGCTGCCAGGTCATAATGACCCACAGCATGACAGATGGAGGCGGGCGAGGAGAGGACGACGGGGTCCCCAAGAACCAGTGTACTATAGTAATGATCAAGCATGGTAGTGCCCGCTCATCACTAGTTACGAGTACTGAGCACCCGAGCATGGTAGTGCCCACTCATCACTAGTTACAGTCATATGAAAAAGTTTGGGCACCCCTATTAATGTTAACCTTTTTTCTTTATAACAATTTGGGTTTTTGCAGCAGCTATTTCAGTGTCATATATCTAATAACTGATGGACTGAGTAATATTTCTGGATTGAAATGAGGTTTATTGTACTAACAGAAAATGTGCAATCCGCATTGAAACAAAATTTGACAGGTGCATAAGTATGGGCACCCTTATCAATTTCTTGATTTGAACCCTCCTAACTACTTTTTACTGACTTACTAAAGCGCTAAATTGGTTTTGTAACCTCATTGAGCTTTGAACTTCATAGGCAGGTGCATCCAATCATGAGAAAAGGTATTTAAGGTGGCCACTTGCAAGTAGTTCTCCTATTTGAATCTCCTATGAAGAGTGGCATCATGGGCTCCTCAAAACAACTCTCAAATGATCTGAAAACAAAGATTATTCACCATAGTTGTTCAGGGGAAGGAGACAAAAAGTTGTCTCAGAGATTTAAACTGTCAGTTTCCACTGTGAGGAACATAGTAAGGAAATGGAAGAACACAGGTACAGTTCTTGTTATGCCCAGAAGTGGCAGGCCAAGAAAAATATCAGAAAGGCAGAGAAGAAGAATGGTGAGAACAGTCAAGGACAATCCACAGACCACCTCCAAAGACCTGCAGCATCATCTTGCTGCAGATGGTGTCAATGTGCATCGGCCAACAATACAGCGCACGTTGCACAAGGAGAAGCTGTATGGGAGAGTGATGCGAAAGAAGCCGTTTCTGCAAGCCCGCCACAAACAGAGTCACCTGAGGAATGCAAAAGCACATTGGGACAAGCCACTTACATTTTGTAAGAAGGTCCTGTGGACTGATGAAACAAAGATTGAGTTGTTTGGTCATACAAAAAGCATGGAGGCAAAAAAACACGGCATTCCAAGAAAAGCACTTGCTACCCACAGTAAAATTTGGTGGAGGTTCCATCATGCTTAGGGGCTGTGTGGCCAATGCCGGCACCGGGAATCTTGTTAAAGTTGAGGGTCGCATGGATTCAACTCAGTATCAGCAGATTCTTGACAATAATGTGCAAGAATCAGTGACGAAGTTGAAGTTACGCAAGGGATGGATATTTCAGCAAGACAATGATCCAAAACACCGCTCCAAATCTACTCAGGCATTCATGCAGAGGAACAAGTACAATGTTCTGGAATGGCCATCCCAGTCCCCAGACCTGAATATCATTGAAAATCTGTGGGATGATGTGAAGCGGCTGTCCATGCTCGGCGACCATCAAACTTAACTGAACTGGAATTGTTTTGTAAACAGGAATGGTCAAATCTACCTTCATCCAGGATCCAGGAACTCATTAAAAGCTACAGGAAGTGACTAGAGGCTGTGATTTTTGCAAAAGGAGGATCTACAAAATATTAATGTCACTTTTATGTTGAGGTGCCCATACTTTTGCACCGGTCAAATTTTGTTTAAATGCGGATTGCACATTTTCTGTTAGTACAATAAACCTCATTTCAATCCAGAAATATTACTGAGTCCATCAGTTATTATATATATGAAACTGAAATAGCAAAAACCCACATTGTTATATAGGTAAAAGGTTAACATTAATAGGGGTGCTCAAACTTTTTCATATGACTGTACAAGTACTGAGCACCCGAGCATGGTAGTGCCCGCTCATCACTAGTTACGAGTACTGAGCACCCGAGCATGGTAGTGCCTGCTCATCACTAGTTACGAGTACAGAGCAACACAAGCATGGTAGTGCCCGCTCATCACTAGTTACGAGTACAGAGCACCTGAGCATGGTAGTGCCCGCTCATCACTACTAGTAATTTATTTACCTGGTGTAAATGTCCCTGTTCTCCTGAATCCGGTGAGGTTTTTCTTTTGCTGCTGTTCCTCTCTGTTCCTGAGATATTGTCACACGGCGTTTTGCTCTAGACTCGCCGAGTGTCATGGAGGCATCAAACGCTGCTCAGACCACAGACAGTGTTTCTGAGTTGCTCAGGCAGGCTCAGGCGTCCACCAGCTGTTTGCTCATTAATGATCAGGCAGGAGTTGAGATCTGCTAGCCTGCTGGTTACCTTTTGGATCACATGTTGCGGGAAACCTATCACAGTTACTCCCCACCTTTTTAAGATGGAGGACTTTGTCTTCCTATGCCGACTATAGCTTACTGCTACACTGGAACGTGTGCTGTTGTTTTCCAGTCTGGTGTTTTACTGCGTGTTGTTTGGTGTGCTGTGGATTCCCTTCTGTTGTTTGGTTATTTCCTCCCTGCTCTTTGTTTTCTCCCTCATCACTTGTTGTTTGATAACTCTGTGTGACAGAGTTTTGGTTTCCCTTGTTTGTCTATTAGTATTGGTGTTTACACGCTTCTATCCCGCATCACCCTCCCCTGACTGTTACGTCACCACCGGAGTCCGCTCCAGCGACTTCTGCTCTGATCGCCAGGCGATGCCGTGTTCCTGCCGTGGATGGTGCTGGTGATGGGAGAGGAGTCGATGCCAGCGGCACCGGTGGGCGCAGGCTCCGCTCATCCACTGGGCTGGGTTATCTTGGGATCTTCAGTACCACTGGCTGACTGTGGGTGGCGTGTGTCTTCCAGCTGAAGTTGCCAGCGTTCAGCTACAGCCAATGGAAAGACACCACACCCTTCTTATTCCCCCTCCTGTCACATGACCACTGCCAGAGATAGTTCTGATTTCCTGGCTCCTGATCCGCCCTATTCTGTTTTGTGATTCCTGTGTGCTGACTTCTGCGTGTTTTCTGACTACCCTCCTGCCTGCTGTTTATGCACCTCGCTGCCCGATCCGGATTTGACCTCTGCTCCGTTTTCTGATTACGTCCTTGCCTGCCGATTGTGTCCCTGTTCTGCTATTCCTGGTTTGACCCTGCCTGATGACTACTCTCATCGGACTGCAGCTTTCCACAGGCAGTGATCTCCAGGACCCTGTGTAATTCCAAATCCATGTATAGGGGTTAAAGGGTTTCAGGGTTCTGGGGGTCCTGCTTGGTGAGTGGCTTCCCTCTAGTCTGTCCATTATATCCCACCTGAGTCTGTTGATCCAGGCAGGCGTTACATTGACGTAGGGAGGGGGTACTAGATCAGGGCTGGTCAGGAGCAGGGGTAGGAAGGCGGCCCAGACATCATCACCATCAGATATATCTCTGGGATCAGGGACAGCTAGGGCCCCTGTATCCTGAGAGCCAGTTTAGGAACCCCTGTTATCCCCTGCCACCCTGTGACAGATATGGCCCCTTCTTTACCTTTTCTTGTTATCCAACTGGGTGTGGTCTTCAAAAAGATGTCAGAGAGTAGTTGAGGGGCCATGCCCACTTGGCAAAAAGACTAGATTTTTATACAGGGAAGAAGGGGCCGTATCTTGGGAACGCAGAGGAGTAGAAACAAAAGAAAAACATCGCCGGATTCCGGAGAACAGCGGCATTTACACCAGGTAACAAAAAAAGACCTATGTCCCGTTTAAAAGCTGCTTTGAATTGTTTTTGTAGCCTGTAATCCCCCATCTGCTTCTCTTCATCCCCTCTCTCCCCGCACATTGTAAAGCAGATGGATTGATGAGGATCTGGCGCTGCTCCGTGGACGTCGGTGGTGACATTCGGAAAGCTTGTATCCTCCACACCGTGCCAAGTATGACAACACTTCTGGGCAGGAGCCGGAACGACATCGTGGCCCGAGTTGTGGTATCTCCATTTATAGGAGTAAAAATGAGCGTTTTCTAAAATTTTGGGGAATAAAAAGCCAATTTTCCACCAGTTTTATGGGTTTAGAGGCTTTGTTTTTTCAGATTTTATCTTTCCTGGAGTATTGTAACTTTTGTTCTGATGAAGCAGTTTTGGGATTTAGAGAGTTCTGAGTTTTACTAGAGGATATAAGAAAATGGATGGCAGATGTCACAGCGGCTCGGGTAGAAAGAGGCTACGGTGATTAAAAATCTCCTACTGTTTTGTGTATACAGCTCCAATGAAGACCTATGTATCCCTCCATAACGTAAAATCAACTTCCGTTTTGTGTATACAGCTCTAATGCAGACCTATGTATCCCTCCATAATGTAAAATCATCTACCGTTTTGTGTATACAGCTCCAGTGCAGATCTATGTATCCCTCCATAATGTAAAATTATCTTCTGTTTTCTGTATACAGCTCCAATGCAGACCTATATACCCTCCATAATGTAAAATTATCTTCTGTTTTCTGTATACAGCTCCAATGCAGACCTATGTATTCCTCCATAATGTAAAATCATCTACCGTTTTGTGTATACAGCTCCAAAGCAGACCTACAGTGGGTATGGAAAGTATTCAGACCCCTTTACATTTTTCACTGCAGTCATTTGGTAAATTCTCAATAATGTGCACTCTGCCCCCATCCCCCATCTTGACAGAAAAAAACAAAAATGTAAATTTTTTTGCAAATTTAAACAAGAAAAACTGAAATAACCCATGGCCATAAGTATTCAGCCCCTTTGGTCAGACACTCATATGTAAGTCACATGCTGTCCGTTTCCTTGTGATCCTCCTTGAGATGGTTCTTCTCCTTCATTGGAGTCCAGCTGTGTGTAATTAAACTGATAGGACTTGATTTGGAAAGGCGCACACCTGTCTATATAAGAACTCACAGCTCACACTGCATGTCAGACCAGATGAGGATCAAGAGGTCAAAGGAGCTCAGAGACAGAATTGTTGCAAGGCACAGATCTGGCCAAGGTTACAAAAGAATTTCTGGAGTACTCAAGGTTCCTAAGAGCACAGTGGCCTCAATAATCCTTAAATGGAAGATGTTTGGGACCACCAGAACTCTTCCTAGACCTGGCCGTCCAGCCAATCTGAGCAATCGTGGGAGAAGAGCCTTGGTGAGAGAGGTAAAGAAGAACCCCAAGATCAGAGGCTGAGCTCCAGAGATGCAGTAGGGAGATGGGAGAAAGTTACACAAAGTCACCTATCACTGCAGCCTCCACCAGTCGGGCCTTTATGGCAGAGTGGCCCGACGGAAGCCTCTCCTCAGTACAAGACATATGAAAGCCCTCATAGACTTTGCAAAAAAATACATGAAGGACTCCCAGACTATGAGAAATAAGATTCTCTGGTCTGATGAGATGAAGATAGAACTTTTTGGTGATAATTCTCAGCGGTATGTGTGGAGAAAACCAGGCACTGCCTATCACCTGCCCAGTACAATCCCCACAGTGAAACATGGTGGAGGCAGCATCATGCTATGGGGGTGTTTTTCAGCTGCAGGGACAGGACGACTGGTTGCAATTGAAGGAAAGATGAATGCGGCCAAGTACAGAGATATCCTGGAAGAAAACCTCTTCTAGAGTGCTCTGGACCTCAGACTTGGCTGAAGATTCACCTTCCAACAAGACAATGACCCTAAGCACATAGCTAAGATAATAAAGGAGCGGCTTCAGAACAACTCTGTGACCATTCTTGACTGGCCCAGCCAGATCCCTGACCTAAACCCAACCAGAACCCTGACCTAAACCCAACTAGAGCCCTGACCTAAACCCAATTGAGCATCTCTGGAGAGACCTGAAAATGGCGTCCACCAACGTTCACCATCCAACCTGACGGAACTGGAGAGGATCTGCAAGAATGGCCGAGGATCCCCAAATCCAGGGGTGAAAAACTTGTTGCATCATTCCCAAGAAGATTCATGGTTGTACTAGCTCAAAAGGGTCTGAATACTTATGACCATGTGATATTTCACTATTTCTTATTTAATAAATTTGTAAAAAATTCTATATTTCTGTTTTTTTTCTGTCAACATGGGGGATGGGGGCAGAGTGCACATTAATGAGAAAAAAATGAACTTTTTTGAATTTACCAGATGGCTGCAATGAAACAAAGAGTGAAAAATTTAAAGGGGTGTGAATACTTTCCGCACCCACTGTGTGTATCCCTCCATAATGTAAAATCATCTACCTTTTTCTGTTGGATCCAATGCTAACGTATGTTTCTCTGTATAATGAAAAATTCTCCTCCGTTTTGTGTATACAGCTCCGATGCAGATCTATTATTTCTCTGCAAAATTAAAAATCTGCTTTTCCTTTGTGTATACAGCTCCAATGAAGACTCAGATGTCCCTATAGAAAGTAAAATACTCTGCCGTTTTGTGCATACAGCTCCAGTGCAGACATATGTGTCTCTGTATAATGAAAAATCCCCTACCGTTTTGTGTATGCAGCTCCAATGCACAACTATGTGTCTCTGTATAATAAAAAAATCCCCTACCGTTTTGTGTATACATCTCCATTGCTTATGTATGTGTCTCTGTATAATGAAAGAAGGGAATTTTGTTACTTACCGTAAATTCCTTTTCTTCTAGCTCCTATTGGGAGACCCAGACGATCGGGTGTATAGCACTGCCTCCGGAGGCCACACAAAGCATTACACTAAAAAGTGTAAGGCCCCTCCCCTTCTGGCTATACACCCCCAGTGGGATCACTGGCTCACCAGTTTTAGTGCAAAAGCAAGAAGGAGGAAAGCCAAGAACTGGTTTAAACAAATTCACTCCGAAGTAACATCGGAGAACTGAAAACCATTCAACATGAACAACATGTGTACCCGAAAAACAACCAAAAATCCCGAAGGACAACAGGGCGGGTGCTGGGTCTCCCAATAGGAGCTAGAAGAAAAGGAATTTACGGTAAGTAACAAAATTCCCTTCTTCTTCGGCGCTCCATTGGGAGACCCAGACGATTGGGACGTCCAAAAGCTGTCCCTGGGTGGGTAAAGAAATACCTCATGTTAGAGCTGCAAAGACAGCCCTCCCCTACGGGGAGGCAACTGCCGCCTGCAGGACTCTTCTACCTAGGCTGGCGTCCGCCGAAGCATAGGTATGCACCTGATAATGTTTGGTGAAAGTGTGCAGACTCGACCAGGTAGCTGCCTGGCACACCTGTTGAGCCGTAGCCTGGTGTCGTAATGCCCAGGACGCACCCACGGCTCTGGTAGAATGGGCCTTCAGCCCTGATGGAACCGGAAGCCCAGCAGAACGGTAGGCTTCAAGAATTGGTTCTTTGATCCATCGAGCCAGGGTGGCTTTGGAAGCCTGCGACCCTTTGCGCTTACCAGCGACAAGGACAAAGAGTGCATCCGAGCGGCGCGGGGCGCCGTGCGGGAAATGTAGATTCTGAGTGCTCTCACCAGATCCAACAAATGTAAATCCTTTTCATACCGATGAACTGCATGCGGATAAAAGGAAGGCAAGGAGATATCCTGATTAAGATGAAAAGAGGATACCACCTTAGGGAGAAACTCCTGAATGGGACGCAGCACTACCTTGTCCTGGTGGAACACCAGGAAAGGAGCTTTGGATGACAGCGCTGCTAGTTCAGACACTCTCCGAAGAGACGTGACCGCTACCAGAAAGGCCACTTTCTGTGAGAGTCGAGAAAGTGACACATCCCTCAGAGGCTCGAAGGGCGGCTTCTGGAGAGTAACAAGGACCTTGTTTAGATCCCACGGATCTAACGGCCGCCTGTACGGAGGTACGATATGACAAACCCCCTGCAGGAACGTGCGCACCTGAGAAAGTCGTGCTAGACGCTTCTGAAAAAACACGGATAGTGCCGAGACTTACCCTTTAAGGGAGCCGAGCGACAAGCCCTTTTCCAACCCAGATTGTAGGAAGGAAAGAAAGACAGGTAACGCGAATGGCCAGGGAGATACTCCTTGTGCAGAGCACCAGGATAAGAAAATCTTCCACGTTCTGTGGTAGATCTTAGCAGAAGTGGACTTCCTAGCCTGTCTCATGGTGGCAACGACCCCTTGGGATAATCCTGAAGACGCTAGGATCCAGGACTCAATGGCCACACAGTCAGGTTCAGGGCCGCAGAATTCCGATGGAAAAACGGCCCTTGGGACAGTAAGTCTGGACGGTCTGGTAGTGCCCACGGTTGGCCGACCGTGAGATGCCACAGATCCGGGTACCACGACCTCCTCGGCCAGTCTGGGGCGACGAGTATGACGCGGCTGCAATCGGATCTGATCTTGCGTAACACTCTGGGCAAGAGTGCCAGAGGTGGAAACACATAAGGGAGCCGGAACTGCGACCAATCTTGCACTAAGGCGTCTGCCGCCAGAGCTCTTTGATTGCGAGACCGCGCTATGAAGGTTGGGACCTTGTTGTTGTGCCGAGACGCCATTAGGTCGACGTCCGGCACCCCCCAGCGGCGGCAGATTTCCTGAAACACGTCCGGGTGAAGGGACCATTCCCCTGCGTCCATGCCCTGGCGACTGAGGAAGTCTGCTTCCCAGTTTTCTACGCCCGGGATGTGAACTGCTGATATGGTGGAAGCTCTTTCCTCTACCCACATGAGAATTCGCCTGACTTCCTGGAAGGCTTGCCGACTGCGTGTCCCTCCTTGGTGGTTGATGTATGCCACCGCTGTGGAGTTGTCCGACTGAATTCGGATCTGCTTTCCTTCCAGCCACTGCTGGAAGGCTAATAGGGCAAGATACACTGCCCTGATTTCCAGAACATTGATCTGAAGGGTGGACTCCTGCTGAGTCCACGTCCCTTGAGCCCTGTGGTGGAGAAAAACTGCTCCCCACCCTGACAGACTCGCGTCTGTCGTGACCACTGCCCAGGATGGGGGCAGGAATGATCTTCCCTGCGTTAATGAGGTGGGAAGGAGCCACCATAGCAGAGAATCCTTGGCCGTCTGAGAAAGGGAGACTTTCCTGTCTAGGGAAGTTGTCTTCCCGTCCCACTGGCGGAGAATGTCCCATTGAAGTGGACGCAGATGAAACTGCGCGAACGGGACTGCCTCCATTGCTGCCACCATCTTCCCTAGGAAGTGCATGAGGCGCCTTAAGGGGTGCGACTGACCCTGAAGGAGAGACTGCACCCCTGTCCGTAGAGACCGCTGCTTGTCCAGCGGAAGCTTCACTATCGCTGAGAGAGTATGAAACTCCATGCCAAGATACGTTAGTGATTGAGTCGGTGCCAGGTTTGACTTTGAAAAGTTGATGATCCACCCGAAAGTCTGGAGAGTCTCCAGCGCAACATTCAGGCTGTGTTGGCATGCCTCTTGAGAGGGTGCTTTGACAAGTAGATCGTCTAAGTAAGGGATCACCGAATGACCCTGAGAATGCAAGACTGCTACCACTGCCGCCATGACCTTGGTGAAAACCCGTGGGGCTGTCGCCAGACCAAATGGCAGAGCTACGAACTGGAGATGGTCGTCTCCTATCACGAAACGTAGGAAACGTTGGTGCTCTGTAGCAATCGGCACGTGGAGATAAGCATCTTTGATGTCTATTGATGCAAGGAAATCTCCTTGAGACATTGAGGCAATGACAGAGCGGAGGGATTCCATCCGGAACCGCCTGGCGTTCACATGCTTGTTGAGCAGCTTTAGGTCCAGAACAGGACGGAACGAGCCGTCCTTTTTTGGAACCACGAAGAGATTGGAGTAAAAACCTTGCCCTTGTTCCTGCAGAGGAACAGGGATCACCACTCCTTCTGCTTTTAGTGAGCACACCGCCTGCAGAAGGGCATCTGCTCGGTCGGGATGTGGGGAGGTTCTGAAGAACCGAGGCGGAGGACGAGAACTGAATTCTATCCTGTACCCGTGAGACAAAATGTCTGCTACCCACCGGTCTTTGACCTGTGGCAGCCAAATGTCGCAAAAGCGGGAGAGCCTGCCACCAACCGAGGATGCGGAGGGCTGAGGCCGAAAGTCATGAGGCAGCCGCCTTGGAAGCGGTTCCTCCGGTTGCTTTCTTGGGGCGTGACTGAGCCCGCCAGGAATCTGAGCTCCTTTGCTCCTTCTGAGTCCCTTTGGACGAGGAGAAATGGGTCTTGCTGGAGCCTCGAAAGGACCGAAACCTCGACTGCCACTTCCTCTGTTGAGGTTTGCTTGATCTGGGCTGGGGTAAGGAGGAGTCCTTACCCTTGGATTGCTTAATGATTTCAGCCAATTGTTCACCAAACAGTCTATCTACAGATAGCGGCAAGCTGGTTAAACATTTTTTGGAAGCAGAATCCGCTTTCCATTCCTTTAACCACAAGGCTCTGCGCAAGACAACAGAGTTGGCAGACGCAATTGAGGTACGGCTTGTAGAGTCCAGGACAGCGTTGATAGCGTAAGTCGCAAACGCAGACATTTGCGAGGTTAGGGACGCTACTCGCGGCACTGCTGGACATATGATAGAGTCCACCTGTGCCAGGCCAGCTGAAATAGCTTGGAGTGCCCACACGGCCGCGAATGCTGGAGCAAACGACGCGCCAATAGCTTCATAGACAGACTTTAACCAAAGGTCCATCTGTCTGTCATTGGCATCTTTAAGTGAAGCCCCATCTTCCACTGCAACTATGGATCTAGCCGCAAGCCTGGAGATTGGGGGGTCCACCTTTGGACACTGGGTCCAGCGTTTGACCACGTCAGGGGGAAAGGGATAACGTGTATCCTTAAGACGTTTGGAGAAACGCTTATCTGGGTAGGCATGGTGTTTCTGGACTGATTCTCTGAAGTCAGCGTGGTCCAGAAAAGTACTCAGTTTAGGCTTGGGATACCTGAAATGGAACTTTTCCTGCTGTGCTGCTGCCTCCTCCGCTGGAGGAGAAATATCCAGCAGTCTATTGATGGCCGCTATAAGATCATTTACCATGGCGTCACCATCAGGGGTATCCAGATTGAGAGCGGTTTCAGGATTAGACTCCTGATCACCCTCCTCTGTCTCATCATGTAGACTCTTCTCGCTGAGACCCTGATCCGCGTGATGACGTGGGGGGTCTCTCCCAGCGAGCACGCTTAGGCTGTCTGGGACTGTCATCTGAATCAGAGCCGTCAGGCTGAGATGCCTGGGACCCCCTTGAAGCACTGATTAACTCCAACTGAGGGGGACCGGGGAACATTGCCGCAGCAGTGTCCATGGACTGAGTAACTGGCCTGGCCTGCAAGGTCTCTAGGATTTTTGTCATAGTGACAGACATCTTGTCAGCAAAAACAGCAAACTCTGTCCCCGTCACCGGGACAGGGTTCACCGGCGACTCTGCCTGGGCCACTACCACCATAGGCTCCGGCTGACGAAGTGGCACAGGGACCGAACATTGCACACAATGGGGGTCATTGTAACCTGCCGGTAGATTAGCCCCACAAGCAGCACAAGCAGCGTATACAGCCTGTGTCTTGGCACCCTTGCGTTTTGCGGATGACATGTTGTCGTCTCCTCAGAGCAATATAGGGTATACAGCCAAGAAGCGACCTTACAGTGCAATATATATAGATATATCTGGTACAGGAAAAAGTACACCAAATAACACTGTGGCACTAGTGGGGCCAGCACGAATGTGCTGCTTACCGCCCGCTTAACGCGGGTGTGTGGTCGCCAGAAATCCCTTGTCTGGGTCTCCCAGAGCCTGTGTCCGTTCCCCAGCCAGACTGCATGCAGGAATGGCTGCCGGCGTCTCTGTTGATGGGGGGCGGGCCCTGGGTGTGCTCAGACAAAAAGCGGGAAACCTGCGTCCCACTGTGCCCAGTGAGAGGGCTGGAGCATGTAAATCATGTGATGATTGCACAACGCCTGTCCCCTTCCCTGATTGACAGGGAGGGGGCGGGAACGAAGCGGAGCTAGGCCGCAAAAGCCGGGGACTAGATTTATAAGCGCCGCCGTCGTAAAAGCACGGTCGGCGCTAAGTCCCCGGCGCACTACAAGTCCCAGCCGCGCCGCCGCTCCCGGAGCGGCCGGCGCGGTAGTTCCCAACACATAAAGTCACTCAGCCAAGCTGCAGTGACTCAAACCCCAGCGCGCAGCGCTACTGTCCCCGGCGCACTAGCACACCCAGCAAGTCTGGAGTGTGCGCGGCCAGTCCATAGGGGGACACAGAGTACCTGAATGTTGCAGGGCCTTGTCCCTGAACGGTACCCCGGCTCCTTATCCAGCAGGTTCAATGGGTCTGTGGACGGAGCCCGGCCTCAGGGCTTGGAGGCCGGTAAGATCCCACTTCCTCAGAGCCCCTCAGGGGGATGGGGAAGGAAAACAGCATGTGGGCTCCCGCCTCCGTACCCGCAATGGGTACCTCAACCTTACAAACCGCAAGTGGGGTGAGAAGGGAGCATGCTGGGGGCCCTAGTATGGGCCCTCTTTTCTTCCATCCGACATAGTCAGCAGCTGCTGCTGACTAAACAGTGGAGCTATGCGTGGATGTCTGACCTCCTTCGCACAAAGCAGAAAACTGGTGAGCCAGTGATCCCACTGGGGGTGTATAGCCAGAAGGGGAGGGGCCTTACACTTTTTAGTGTAATGCTTTGTGTGGCCTCCGGAGGCAGTGCTATACACCCAATCGTCTGGGTCTCCCAATGGAGCGCCGAAGAAATATCCCCTCCGTTCTGTGTATACAGCTCCAATGCAGATGTATGTGTCTCTGTATAATGGAAAATCCCCACAGTATTGTGTATACAGCTCCATTGCTTATGTATGTGTCTCTGTATAATGAAAATATCCCCTCTGTTCTGTGTATACAGCTCCAATGCAGATGTATGTGTCTCTGTATAATAATAAATTCCCACAGTATTGTGTATACAGCTCCATTGTTTGCGTATGTGTCTCTGTATAATGAAAAACCCCTACCGTTTTGTGTATACAGTTCCAATGTAGATCTATGTGTCTCTGTATAATAAAAGATATCACAGTACTGTGTATAGACCACCATTGCTTATGTATGTGTCTCTGTATAATGAAAATATCCCCTCCGTTCTGTGTATACAGCTCCAATGCAGATGTATGTGTCTCTGTATAATAATAAATTCCCACAGTAGTGTATACAGCTCCATTGTTTGTGTATGTGTCTCTGTATAATGAAAAATCCTCTACCGTTTTGTGTATACAGCTCCAATGCAGATCTATGTGCCCCTATATAATAAAAAATGTCCCACAGTATTGTGTATACAGCTCCATTTCTTACATATGTAACTCTGTATAATGAAAATCCTACTATTTTGTATATACAGCTCCAATGTAGTCCTATGTATCAGTATAATGAAAAATCCGCCCACCGTTTTGTGTATGCAGCTCCAATGCAGATCTTGTGTCTCTGTATAATAAAAAATCCCCACAGTATTATGTATACAGCTCTGTTGCTTACGTATGTGTCTCTGCATAATAAAAAATCCCCTACCGTTTTGTGTATACAGCTCCAGTGCAGATCTATGTGTCTCTGTATAATAAAAAATCCCCTACCGTTTTGTGTATACAGCTCCAGTGCAGATCTATGTGTCTCTGTATAATAAAAAAGTCACCTACCGTTTTGTGTATACAGCTCCAATGCAGATCTATGTGTCTCTGTATAATAAAAGATATCACAGTACTTTGTATAGAGCTCCATTGCTTATGTATGTGTCTCTGTATAATGAAAATATCCCCTCTGTTCTGTGTATACAGCTCCAATGCAGATGTATGTGTCTCTGTATAATGAAAATATCACCTCCGTTCTGTGTATACAGCTCCAATGCAGATGTATGTGTCTCTGTATAATAAAAAAAATCCCCACAGTATTGTGTATACAGCTCCATTGTTTGCGTATGTGTCTCTGTATAATGAAAATATCCCATACTGTTTTGTATATACAGCTCCAATGCAGACCAATATGTTTCTATATAATAAAAAATCCCCTACCGTTTTGTATATACAGCTCTATTGCTTACCTGTGTGTGTCTGTCTGTATAATGAACAATCACCCACTGTTTTGTGTATACAGCTCCAATGCAGACTTATGTCTCTGTATAATAAAAAATCCCCACAGTATTGTGTATACAGCTCCATTGTTTATGTATGTCTCTGTATGATGACAACTCCCACCGTTTTGTGTATACAGCTCCAATGTAGTGTTATGTGTCTGTATGATGAAAAATCCCCCACCGTTTTGTGTATACAGCTCCAATGCAGACTTATGTGTCTCTGTTTAATAAAAAATCCCCGCAGTATTGTGTATAAAAGGATATTAAATGGATTGTATGGGTTTAGAAAAGCATAGTTGCAGTCTCCCCAAACAGCGCCTCCGCTGTCCACAGGCTGTGTGCGGTACTGCAGCTCAGTCCTATTCATTTCCATGGAGCTGAGCTGCAGTACCTGACAGAACCTGAGGACCGGTGTGGTGCTGTTTCTATAAGTCCACGTTCTTCTAATCCTGGACATGCCCTTCTATAGTCACAACCGCTCCGTGTATTATCTGTACTGAAACCCTATATAAGTCATAAGTGACTCCCGTCTATAAACATTGTGTATATGAGTCAAAACTGCTGGCTAATTTCTCATCATGTCCGAGTCTATGGCTGCGACAGTCTCCTTACTCCATGCTTTACACTGCAGGTGATTGCTGGCTAGTCAGCCCTTATCATGGATATTTTGGGGACCTAGGTGTAGACATTGGCTCTAGATTCAGCAATCATTAAAGGGAACCCGTCGCATTGAGCATGCGGCCTTTTTAAAAAATACTGCTCATTCTTGGGCTTAGTAGTCCAGTGGGCGGGTCTTAACCAGAAATAGCTGTCAATCACTGAGAAGGAACTCCCACTGAAGGGGCGGGGCATGACAAAGGGATGCAGAGAACACCAATGAGAGAAGCCCTGTGACATGCTCCGCCCCCACTCAGACACAACCAATCAGTTTTACCTGGAGTGTCCCTTTAATAAGTCCTGATGGAAAGAGTTAAAAAGAAATCTGCGTCTCACCGGGATAGAGATATTTCCTTACGAGCCGGGTGACCTAGTTTCCATCAGAAAAATATGTTTGTGATCCCGTCCGGCGTGTACAAGGATCAAAGCTCTCCTGGTGGGGGTCCGACCCTACCCCGATGAGACCCCGCTGATCTCTGGCCGCAGACCCGGAGACGACTGATAAAAAGCCAGTGGGATCCTGACGACAAACCGCAATCTGAAGACACAAAAACAACCGAAAGTACAAACCAGGGAGACGAGCAGGGGGAGAACGGCTAATAGTGGGGGGGTCAGACGTGGGGGGGTCAGACGTGGGGGGGTCAGGCAGGGGAGGGGGGGTCAGGCGGGGGAGGGGTGTCTGGCGGGGGGCTGCTAAGGACTAAGGACAGATATATATATATATATATTAGATATCATACAATATATATGCTTACATATTACATACTTTTAATAGTATTTTACAGTTTGGTAAAATGTGGGAATTTAATGGGGGAAAAAGGGGACGATTTTCCTACAGCGCCCCCGCAGGAGACTTTCAGCATTACATTGAGGCCATTGAAAACTGTAGCTATTACACTATGCGGTCCTCCCTGAGGGCATGAGACGCTTCGAATCAGAGGCATTGTCCAGCTGATGGCCTAAAATGTGGGCACTCTAGTGATGAGTGCGCACTACCATGCTCGGGTGCTCAGTACTCATAACTAGTGATGAGCGGGCACTACCATGCTCGGGTGCTCAGTACTCGTAACTAGTGATGAGCGGGCACTACCATGCTCGGGTGCTCAGTACTGGTGACTAGTGATGAGCGGGCGCTACCATGCTCGGGTGCTCTGTACTGGTAACTAGTGATGAGTGGGCACTACCATGCTCAGGTGCTCAGTACTCGTAACTAGTGATGAGCGGGCACTACCATGCTCGGGTGCTCAGTACTCATAACTAGTGATGAGCGGGCACTACCATGCTCGGGTGCTCAGTACTCATAACTAGTGATGAGCGGGCACTACCATGCTCAGGTGCTCAGTACTCATAACTAGTGATGAGCGGGCACTACCATGCTCGGGTGCTCAGTACTCATAACTAGTGATGAGCGGGCACTACCATGCTCGGGTGCTCAGTACTCATAACTAGTGATGAGCGGGCACTACCATGCTCGGGTGCTCAGTACTCATAACTAGTGATGAGCGGGCACTACCATGCTCGGGTGCTCTGTACTCGTAACTAGTGATGAGCGGGCACTACCATGCTCGGGTGCTCAGTACTCGTAACTAGTGATGAGCGGGCACTACCATGCTCGGGTGCTCTGTACTCGTAACTAGTGATGAGCGGGCACTACCATGCTCGGGTGCTCTGTACTCATAACTAGTGATGAGCGAGCACTACCATGCTCGGGTGCTCTGTACTCGTAACTAGTGATGAGCGGGCACTACCATGCTCGGGTGCTCTGTACTTGTAACTAGTGATGAGCGAGCACTACCATGCTCGAGTGCTCAGTACTCGTAACTAGTGATGAGCGAGCACTACCATGCTCGAGTGCTCAGTACTCATAACTAGTGATGAGCGGGCACTACCATGCTCAGGTGCTCAGTACTGGTAACTAGTGATGAGCGGGCACTACCATGCTCGGGTGCTCTGTACTCGTAACTAGTGATGAGCGAGCACTACCATGCTCGGGTGCTCTGTACTCGTAACTAGTGATGAGCGGGCACTACCATGCTCGGGTGCTCAGTACTCGTAACTAGTGATGAGCGGGCACTACCATGCTCGGGTGCTCTGTACTCGTAACTAGTGATGAGCGGGCACTACCATGCTCGGGTGCTCAGTACTCGTAACTAGTGATGAGCGGGCACTAACATGCTCGGGTGCTCAGTACTCATAACTAGTGATGAGCGGGCACTACCATGCTCGGGTGCTCGGTAGTGATGAGTGAGCACTGCCATGCTCGAGTGCTCGGTAGTAATGAGTGAGCACTACCATGCTCGGGTGCTTGGTAGTCATGAGCAGGCACTATCATGCTCGGGTGCTCGGTAGTGATGAGGGGGCACTACCATGCTCGGTACTCGTAACTAGTGATGAGCGAGCACTACCATGCTCAGGTGCTCGGTAGTGATGAGTGGGCACTACCATGCTCGATTATGATGAGCGGGCACTACTATGCTCGGGTGCTCGGTACTCGTATCTAGTGATGAGCGGGCACTACCATGCTCAGTTGTGATGAGCAGGCTTGCTTGGGTCTTGTATCTAGTGATGAATGAGCACTACCATGCTTGGGTGCTCGGTAGTGATGAGTGGACACTAGTGATGAGCGAGTACCAAAAAGCTCGGCTGCTCGAGGCTCGGGCCGAGCATCCCAAGATACTCGTGTACTTGGCCCGAGCACCGAGCCCAATGTTATCCTATGGGAGACCCGAGTATTTTTGTGAAATCACCCCCGGCAGCATGTAGAAACCAGAAAACTGTAAATTAAAAAAAAAAACGTGCGTGTGTGTGTAAGCGTGCATATATATATACACGCGGAGTGGAGTGCGGGAGGGGCCGTAGCCGAGCGGGGAAGTGTCGGGCTAAAGGCACGGTCACGCTGTGCGGGCTGGCCAATCACTGCAATTCCACAACAGGGCTGTGACATTGCAGTGGTCTGCCAGCCAATCCCTGCATAAGGGATGGCTGTAAAAAGAACGCCAACATGAAGACCACGAGTACAGCACGAGTATCGCGAGATTACTCGGTCCCCGCCGAGTAGCCCGAGTACATTGATACTCGTGCGAGTACCGAGTAGTAACAAGCATGCTCGCTCATCACTAGTGGACACTACTATGCTCGGGTGCCTACTACTCGTAACGAGCAGTCTGATGCTTGGATGGGCGCGACTCGAGTACCAGAGTATAACTTAAGTCAGTGGGGAACTCTTCTGGAACATGCTTGAGTTCCCCATTGACTTCCATTCTACTTGGGTACTCGATTTGCGCTCATCCAAGCGTCAGGCTGCTGGTTATGAGTACCACGCACCCGAGCATGGTAGTGCCCGCTCATCACTAGCTATGAGTACCACGCACCCGAGCATGGTAGTGCCCACTCATCACTAGTTATGAGTACCACGCACCCGAGCATGGTAGTGCCCGCTCATCACTAGCTATGAGTACCACGCACCCAAGCATGGTAGTGCCCGCTCATCACTAGCTATGAGTACCACGCACCCGAGCATGGTAGTGCCCGCTCATCACTAGCTATGAGTACCACGCACCCGAGCATGGTAGTGCCCACTCATCACTAGTTATCAGTACCACGCACCCGAGCATGGTAGTGCCCGCTCATCACTAGCTATGAGTACCACGCACCCAAGCATGGTAGTGCCCGCTCATCACTAGCTATGAGTACCACGCACCCAAGCATGGTAGTGCCCGCTCATCACTAGCTATGAGTACCACGCACCCGAGCATGGTAGTGCCCGCTCATCACTAGCTATGAGTACCACGCACCCGAGCATGGTAGTGCCCACTCATCACTAGTTATCAGTACCACGCACCCGAGCATGGTAGTGCCCGCTCATCACTAGTTATGAGTACCACGCACCCGAGCATAGTAGTGCCCGCTCATCACTAGTTATGAGTACCACGCACCCGAGCATGGTAGTGCCCGCTCATCACTAGTTATGAGTACCACGCACCCGAGCATGGTAGTGCCCGCTCATCACTAGTTATGAGTACCACGCACCCGAGCATGGTAGTGCCCGCTCATCACTAGTTACAAGTACTGAGCACCCGAGCATGGTAGTGCCCGCTCATCACTAGTTACAAGTACTGAGCACCCGAGCATGGTAGTGCCCGCTCATCACTAGTTACAAGTACTGAGCACCCGAGCATGGTAGTGCCCGCTCATCACTAGTTACGAGTACTGAGCACCTGAGCATGGTAGTGCCCGCTCATCACTAGTTACGAGTACTGAGCACCTGAGCATGGTAGTGCCCGCTCATCACTAGTTACAAGTACAGAGCACCTGAGCATGGTAGTGCCCTCTCATCACTAGTTACGAGTACTGAGCACTCGAGCATAGTAGTGCTCGCTCATCACTAGTTACTAGTACTGACCACCCGAGCATGGTAGTGCCCGCTCATCACTAGTTAGAAGTACAGAGCACCTGAGCATGGTAGTGCCCGCTCATCACTAGTTACGAGTACCGAGCACCTGAGCATGGTAGTGCCCGATCATCACCAGTGCACGTCAATGCTGTGTAATACCACATTCAACCTGTAGTGGGCGCTGTGTTATTTATTAATTTTTTAACATTAAGCACATTTTTTCATAGCCTTAATCAAAATATTTTATTGTTTTGTGTCCACAGTTCCTAGCCAGATCTACAGTGCCTACAAGTAGTATTCAACCCGCTGCAGATTTAGCAGGTTTACACATTCGGAATTAACTTGGCATTGTGACATTTGGACTGTAGATCAGCCTGGAAGTGTGAAATGCAGCAAAAAAGAATGTTATTTCTTTTTTTATTATTTTTTTTAAATTGTGAAAAGTTTATTCAGAGGGTCATTTATTATTCAACCCCTCAAACCACCAGAATTCTGTTTGGTTCCCCTAAAGTATTAAGAAGTATTTCAGGCACAAAGAACAATGAGCTTCACATGTTTGGATTAATTATCTCTTTTTCCAGCCTTTTCTGACTAATTAAAGGCCCCGTCACACTAAGCAACATCGCTAGCAACATCGCTGGTAACGAACAACTTTTGTGACGTTGCTAGCGATGTTGCTGTGTGTGACATCCAGCAACAACCTGGCCCCTGCTGTGAGGTCGTTGGTTGTTGCTGAATGTCCTGGGCCATTTTTTAGTTGTTGCTGTCCCGCTGTGAAGCACAGATCGCTGTGTGTGACAGCGAGACAGCAACAACTAAATGTGCAGGCAGCAGGAGCCGGCTTCTGCGGAGGCTGGTAACCAATGTAAACATCGGGTAACCAAGAAGCCCTGTCCTTGGTTACCCGATATTTACCTTTGATACCAGCCTCCCCCGCTCTCACTGCCTGTGCTGCCGGCTCCTGCTCTGTGCACATGTAGCTAGCTGCAGGACACATCGGGTTAATTAACCTGATGTGTGCTGTAGCTAGGAGAGCAGGGAGCCAGCGCTAAGCATTGTGCGCTGCTCCCTGCTCTGTGCACATTTAGCTGCAGCACACATCGGGTAATTAACCCCATGTGTGCTGTAGCTAGGAGAGCAAGGAACCAGCGCTCAGTGTGCGCTGCTCCCTGTTCTCTGCACGTGTAGCTGGTCACTGGTTGCTGGTGAGCTCACCAGCAACTCGTGTAGCCACGCTCCAGCGATCCCTGCCAGGTCAGGTTGCTGGTGGGATCGCTGGAGCGTCGCAGTGTGACATCTCACCAGCAACCTCCTAGCAACTTACCAGCGATCCCTATCGTTGTTGGGATCGCTGGTAAGTTGCTTAGTGTGACGGTACCTTAAGACCCTCCCCAAACTTGTGAACAGCACTCATACTTGGTCAACATGGGAAAGACAAAGGAGCATTCCAAGGCCATCAGAGACAAGATCGTGGAGGGTCACAAGGCTGGCAAGGGGTACAAAACCCTTTCCAAGGAGTTGGGCCTACCTGTCTCCACTGTTGGGAGCATCATCCGGAAGTGGAAGGCTTATGGAACTACTGTTAGCCTTCCACGGCCTGGACAGCCTTTGAAAATTTCCACCCGTGCCGAGGCCAGGCTTGTCCGAAGAGTCAAGGCTAACCCAAGGACAACAAGGAAGGAGCTCCGGGAAGATCTCATGGCAGTGGGGACATTGGTTTCAGTCAATACCATAAGTAACGTACTCCACCGCAATGGTCTCCGTTCCAGACGAGCCCGTAAGGTACCTTTACTTTCAAAGCGTCATGTCAAGGCTCGTCTACAGTTTGCTCATGATCACTTGGAGGACTCTGAGACAGACTGGTTCAAGGTTCTCTGGTCTGATGAGACCAAGATCGAGATCTTTGGTGCCAACCACACACGTGACGTTTGGAGACTGGATGGCACTGCATACGACCCCAAGAATACCATCCCTACAGTCAAGCATGGTGGTGGCAGCATCATGCTGTGGGGCTGTTTCTCAGCCAAGGGGCCTGGCCATCTGGTCCGCATCCATGGGAAGATGGATAGCACGGCCTACCTGGAGATTTTGGCCAAGAACCTCCGCTCCTCCATCAAGGATCTTAAGATGGGTCGTCATTTCATCTTCCAACAAGACAATGACCCAAAGCACACAGCCAAGAAAACCAAGGCCTGGTTCAAGAGGGAAAAAATCAAGGTGTTGCAGTGGCCTAGTCAGTCTCCTGACCTTAACCCAATTGAAAACTTGTGGAAGGAGCTCAAGATTAAAGTCCACATGAGACACCCAAAGAACCTAGATAACTTGGAGAAGATCTGCATGGAGGAGTGGGCCAAGATAACTCCAGAGACCTGTGCCGGCCTGATCAGGTCTTATAAAAGACGATTATTAGCTGTAATTGCAAACAAGGGTTATTCCACAAAATATTAAACCTAGGGGTTGAATAATAATTGACCCACACTTTTATGTTGAAAATTTATTAAAATTTAACTGAGCAACATAACTTGTTGGTTTGTAAGATTTATGCATCTGTTAATAAATCCTGCTCTTGTTTGAAGTTTGCAGGCTCTAACTTATTTGCATCTTATCAAACCTGCTAAATCTGCAGGGGGTTGAATACTACTTGTAGGCACTGTATATGTCTCCATGGTAACAGACTACAAACAAACCCTGTGTAGTCTGACGCTGCAGCAATATTACCTTCACTTGCCCCCAAGTTTTTGCTGTTGTATGTTAAAAAACTGTTTAAAGGGGTTGAACCAAGTTTGGAAATGGGGGTCCAACCGCTAAGACCCCGCTTGATCTCGAGAATGTAGAAGTGGAGGATCACACGCACCTCCGCCTCATTCTTTTTCTATGGGCGAGGTCAGTATGATCGACCACCGCTCCAATCACACAAAGGTCTTCAGAGCCCTGGGTCCCAAAGGTCGGACCCCAGCAATCAGGAAGTTAGCCATATGGAGAGGGGATAACTTTAAAATTTGGTACTGCCCCTTTAAGGAGAAAAGGAAGGGGAGTGTGGCTGCAGGGCTTGTCTGTGATCTCCTGTGCACAGGAGCTGCGTACACAAAACGGCTATTTTTTTTTTTAATAATGATTACTTGCAAAGTTGCTCAGTTTCATTGGAGCAATAAAAAAAAAGTTAAAAAAAATGGAAACTTCCTTTAAGAATCCCAAAAACCTGAAAGAAACAGGGAAACAATGAAGCAAATGTCAGATTTTTTAACTTCAGAAAACTTCACCCCCCGCCCCACAAGATGCAGCGGACACATGGGAGACACATGGCCAGCATTTGGTAAGAGGAAGATGAGGAAACCACATGTTGTTTGCAGTAGGGCTGCAGTTCGCGGGCCTTCGCCTCGGAGGCGCTTTCTTGAAGGTTCCTTGTAAGGAAGGTGTAAGATCAATGTAACCCGTTACGTAGCCCTCGGTCGCCGGCTTCATCGGCTGGTGGTGTTGAATTG
This sequence comes from Anomaloglossus baeobatrachus, assembly GCF_048569485.1. NCBI lineage: Eukaryota > Metazoa > Chordata > Amphibia > Anura > Aromobatidae > Anomaloglossus > Anomaloglossus baeobatrachus. The sequence goes on from NC_134356.1 coordinate 31,191,843, forward strand.
TGCAAAATATTGATCATTCGGAGAATTGGTGAAAACTTCTTGGTCCAGGTAGTTCTTCCTGGAAATGAGAGAGGTCAGGCTCATTAGCGATCGTAATCAATTATAAAAGGGGTGAGAATGGGTAGTGTGATGTCCGTCACTAGGTGGCGCGAGACACTACTTGTGTGCAGTGAATGGAGAGGTAGTCACAGAAGCCGAGGTCAGAAGCCAGGAGGTAATGACAGGACACTGGGAGCAGACAGAGACGAGGTCAAGATACAAGCCGAGGGTCAGGATTCGAGATGAGTAAGTACAGGATACAGGGAGCAGGCGGGGACGTGGTCAGGAGGAGGTCCGAGGTCAGAAGACAGGAGGTAATGACAGGACACTGGGAGCAAAAGACGAGGTTGGGTCAGGATTCCAGGAGAGTAAGTACAGGATACAGGCGGGGACATTGTCAGGAGGAGGTCCGAGGTCAGAAGCCAGGAGGAAACGACAGGACACTGGGAGCAGACAGAGACGAGGTCAAGATACAAGCCAAGGATCAGGATTCCAGAAGAGTAAGTACAGGATACAGGCGGGGACATTGTCAGGAGGAGGTTCGAGGTCAGAAGCCAGGATGTAACGACAGGACACTGGGAGCAAAGAGACGACGAGGTCAAGATACAAGTCGAAGGTCAGGATTCCAGGAGAGTAAGTACAGGGAGCAGAAGGGAGCATGGTCAGGAGGAGGTCCGAGGTCAGAAGCCAGGAGGTAAGGACCGGACACTGGGAGCAGACATAGACGAGGTCAAGATACAAGATGAGGGTCAGGATTCCTGGAGAGTAAGTACAGGATACTGGGAGCAGGCGAGGACGTTGTTAGAAGGAGGTCCAAGGTCAGAAGCCAGGAAGTAATGACAGGACATTGGGAGCAAAGAGAGACAAGGTCAAGATACAAGTCGAGGGTCAGGATTCTAGGAGGTAAGTACAGGATACAGGGAGCAGGCGGGGGCATGGTCAGGAGGAGGTCCGAGGTCAGAAGCCAGGATATAACAACAGGATATTGGGAGCAAAGAGAGACAAGGTCAAGATACAAGTCGAGGGTCAGGATTCTAGGAGGTAAGTACAGGATACAGGGAGTAGGCAGGGACATGGTCAAGAGGAGGTCCGAAGTCAGAAGCCAGGAGGTTACAACAAAAACAGGGAGACAGGCAGAGAAGAGTCTACAACAGTGCAGAGTCGAGAGCCATGATCAGATCACTAAACACTGCGGGAGCCGAGAGTACTACTGTAACCAGGCAGTACTACTGGCGAGCATGCTCCCTAATGAAGCAGAGCAATCACCTGGAATGAGGAACATCCACGTAGGCACCTCCCTGGACTAGCGTAGAACCCAGTGCTGAGAGACAACCTATTCATAGATCTTCCATACAAACAGCAGAGCCTCCAACCTGCAAAAGGCTCTGCGCAAAGGAACAGCAAGTACCGGCTCTGCAGGAGAGCAAGGTAGAACATAACAACAGAAAATGCTCCGCACATCGGAACCGTGACAACTAGGCATCAGAGGTACTTATAAAGAGTGTCTCTCTCGGGTGCACATGACCCGTCCATGTAATTAAGTGGCCGGTCATTCATCTGAAAGGAGATGATATAATACCACATTTACCCTATAGTGGCCACTGCAGAGAAATTGAATGCTTTTCTGGCGATCACGGCTGATCACCGGGAGTTTTTCAAGCTGGACCTGCAGACATTTAAGCATTATAGACCGGCTTACATGTAAAGGAGGAGTACACCCTATAGAACTAGTGTCACGGGTAACAGACAGTCCTATAGTGTCCGGCTATAGAAGGTCACAGCTTTTGGCTACACAAACTGCTCCCTGACCTTCCATTTTCTCTGCTTGGTTTTCATCCCTTTCCCTTTAGGACCTTGCGGAGTTCCTCAGCCTTTCAGCTGCTTTTCATCAGCACTTACCTGGTGGCTTTATATACCTTCACTTCTTGTTACTCGTAGCAAGTGATAGTTCTAACTTCCTACAGGTCCTAAGTGCAAACAGTCGTCTTGCAATCATCAGGATTAACTTTGTTGCGTGTTGCAGTCCCTATTACTGTATATACTTTTAGATAAGTTGTTTATTTTCCCTTGTGTGTTATCCCTGTGTGTCCTTTAGCGCTCAGTGGGGTTGACTAAGCTCTTATCCTATCTGCTCCCTACCTAGGGCCCAGATCAGGTTCAGCCTAGGGTCAGGTATCCAGCTCCGCGCATAGGTGTGGAACCTATCTAGGGTGGTGAGGGAACCAAGGGCCCAGCACTAGGGATACCTAGGGTCAATTATCCGGCTCGGTGTATAGGTGTGGAACCTATCTAGGGCGGTCAGGGAACCCAAGGCCCAGCACTAGGGATACCTAGGGTCAGGTATCCAGCTCAGCGCATAGGTGCGGAACCTATCTAGGGTGGTGAGGGACCTCTGGGCCCAGCACTAAGGATACCTAGGGTCAAGTATCCAGCTCGCACATAGGTGCGGAACCAATCTATAGTGGTGAGGGACCCCAGGGCCCAGCACTAGGGATACCTAGGGTCAGGAATATCTAAGGTTGGCAATAGGGACACCTAGGGTCAGGTATCCGGTTCGGCGCATGGGTGCGGAAACTATCAAGGGTGGTGAGGGACCCTGGGGCCCAGCACTAGGTATATCTAGGGTCAGGTATCCGGCTCGGCGCATATGTGTGGAACCTATCTAGGGTGGTGAGGGACTCCAGGGACCAGCACTAGAGATACCTAGGGTCAGGTATCCAGCTCCGCGCATATGTGTGGAACCTATCTAGTGCAGTGAGGGAACCCAGGGTCTAGCACTAGGGATATCTAGGATCAGGAATATCTAAGGTTAGCAATAGGGATACCTAGGGTCAGGTATCCGGTTCGGCGCATAGGTGCGGAACTTATCTAGGGTGGCGTGGGAACCCAAGGCCAAGCACTTGGGATATCTAGGGTCAGTAATATCTAGGGTCAGCACTAGGGATACCTAGAGTCAGGTATCCGGCTCAGCGCATAGGTGAGGAACCTATCTAGGGCAGTGAGGGACCCCAGGGACCAGCAGTAGGCTTGGTCAGTGGTCACCAACTCCCCCTTCCCTAGTCACAGGGTTTCCCTTCCCTTTCGTTCTTCCCCGTACCAGATCACCCAGTTTTCTAGGACTATTTAATGTTTGCCCGTTTAAAGGGAACCTGTCACGAGAAAAAACAGTATTAACCTTCAGATATGGGGTTAGTCTGAAGGTTAATAGCATTCTCAACATCCACTTAGAGCCTCGCTGCTGGTAAGAAATGTACTTTATACCTTGTGGCGTGTTCAGTTTCCAGTCATAGGGGGGCGCTGTCTCTGTATCAGTCACTGCTCGGTATATTATGAGCGGTATCTGTAACCACAGCCGGGTCGCGTTCTGCCTTAGCCCATTCCCGCCAAAGCCAATATCCATGTTTTTGTTTTTTTCCTTCCCTTCCCCTAAGAGCCATAACGTTTTTATTATTCTGTCCACATATAGCCGTGTGGGGTCTTGTTTTTTGCGGGACGAGTTTTGCTTTTGAACGACACTATTTATTTTATCATGTGTTGAGCACATGCACCGGAAAGCGGAAAAAATCAATTCTGAGACCTGTAACATTTTCAGTTTTCGGGATCTGGGGCTGTGAGGGTTTATTTTTTGCCCCCTGAGCTGCTGTTTTTTTATTATTACCATTCTGGGTTCAGTCCAATGTTTTGTCACCTCTTATTGCAAAAAAAGTCATAATTTTGGAGTTTCCATTTTTTTCTTCATTACGCCGTTTACCGATCAGGTTACTTAATTGGACTTTTACGGATGTAGTGCACCCCCCGTCAGCGCTCCGTGGATACCTCTGTCAAAGACTGACATTGGTAATTGACACATTAACAGCTGCAGGCACAGCATTGTTCTGTTAGAGGCAGATGATGGCTGAAAATCACAGCCATCATCTGCCGGGAAAGATGCAGGCTCAGCTGGTGAGCCCACATCCAAGTCAGGGAGCCGGCATATGGCGTAAATGTTGATAAGGTGTTCAAGAGGTTGTCTTGTACTTTGCTATTGATGGGCTATCTTAGGATAAGTCATCAATATCAAATTAGAGGGGATGTCACATTATTCCCAGTGTTTAGCTGCTGAGCGGATGGGACAGGGAATGGTGAGCTCCCCATCAGCGCATGTCAAAGTTTGACAGCACAATCTAACTAGTTACCAGGCGTCTGTTAGCTGCACATATTGGCTGATCAGATCAGCCGACATGTGCATTGAATGATGCGGGCTCAGCGCGTGAGCTCGCATCAAAGTCAGGGACACGACAAAGGATGTATCAGTATGTCCTTGGTCGTGAAAAGGATAAAGGGGATAATGTGCCATTTCTCACCTTGGGCTGCATATGGTACTGCAGCTCATCTCTACGCTGTGTGCAGAATTATTAGGCAAGTTGTATTTTTGAGGATTTTTTTTTTATTATTGATCAACAACTATGTTCTCAATCAACCCAAAGCTTAATATTTTTGGAATTTGGAGGTTTTTTTTAGATTTGGATATCTTAGGAGGAGATCTGTTTGTGCAGGTAACTATTACTGTGCAGAATTATTAGGCAACTTAATAAAAACCAAATCTATTCCCATCTCACTTGTTTATTTTCACCAGGTAAACCAATATAACTGCACAAAATTTAGAAATAAACATTTCTGACATGCAAAAACAAAACCCCCAAAAATGAGTGACCAATATAGCCCCTTTCTTTCTGATGACACTCAACAGCCGACCATCCATAGATTCTGTCATTGCTTGATCTGTTTACCATCCACATTGCGTGCAGCAGCCACCACAGCCTCCAGACACTCTCCGAGAGGTGCACTGTTTTCCCTCCCTGTAGATCTCACATTTTATGAGGGACCACAGGTTCTCTATGGGGTTCAGATCAGGTGAACAAGGGGGCCATGTCATTATATTTTCATCTTTTAGACCTTTACTGGCCAGCCACGCTGTGGAGTAGTTGGATGCATGTGATGGAGCATTGTCCTGCATGAAAATCATGTTTTTCTTGAACGATACCGACGTCTTCCTGTACCACTGCTTGAAGAAGTTGACTTCCAGAATCTGGCAGTAGGTCTGGGAGTTGAGCTTCACTCCATCCTCAACCCGAAAAGGTCCCACAAGTTGATCTTTGATGATCCCAGCCCATACCAGTGCCCACCTCCACCTTGTCGGCGTCTGAGTCGGAGTGGAGCTCTCTGCCCTTTACTGATCCAGCATCTGGCCCATCAAGAGTCACTCTCATTTCATCAGTCCATAAAACCTGAGAAAAATCAGTCTTAAGATATTTCTTGGCCCAGTCTTGACGTTTTATCTTATGGTTCTTGTTCAGAGGTGGTGGTTTTTCAGCCTTCCTTACCTTGGCCTGTCCCTGAGTATGGCACACCTTGTGCTTTTTGATACCCCAGTAACGTTGCAGCTATGAAATATGGCCAAACTGGTGGCAAATGGCATCTTGGCAGCTTCACGCTTGATTTTCCTCAATTCATGGGCAGTTATTTTGCGCCTTTTTTGCCCAGCACGCTTCTTGCGACCCTGTTGGCTATTTGCCATGAAACGCTTGATTGTTCGGTGATCACGCTTCAAAAGTTTGGCAATTTCAAGACTGCCGCATCCCTCTGCAAGACATCTCACAATTTTGGACTCTTCAGAGCCCGTCAAATCTCTCTTCTGACCCATTTTGCCAAAGGAAAGGAAGTTGCCTAATAATTAAGCACCCCTTATATAGGGTGTTGATGTCATTACACCGCACCCCTCCTCATTACAGAGATGCACATCACCTGATTTACTTCATTGGCTCTCAGCCTATACAGCTTGGAGTAGGACAACATGTATAAAAAGTATCATGTGATCGAAATACTCATTTGCCTAATAATTCTGCACACCGTGTATTAATTGATTAACTTGTAATACCAGATACAACCTATGGAGAAGAATGGCGCTCTGCAATGTGATGCTACTCACTGGGCTTTATGTGCCTGCGCGAGCTGCAGGTTGACGTGATCCTGCGCTTTGCGAAGCTCCTGCTCTTCCCTTTTTTGCTGCCGTTCCAGGAGAAGCATGGCCCGGGCCCCCTGCGCTCTCCTCCGGTCCCACTCTGCTTGTCTTTGCCTCTCTTCCTCCTTTAGTCTCTATGGAAGGAATAGATTATTAGGCTGTGTCGCTTAGACCCCCCTATTGCCCCCTAATTACACCTCCCCCCTCCCCTGCACACCAGCATTACCATCTTTTCCTGTATCTGCCGCTGCTGGACACCGATCACATCCGTCAGCTGCTCGGGGCTCATTCCCTTCCAGCGGTCGGGGGCCACGCGGTGAGGGCCGAAGGCGCTGCTCGCCTGCGCGGGGTTCTCCGACAGAAGGTCCCCCTCGGTATTGTTGCAGATCTCCACAGAGTTGTCCTCTTCTTCTAGTTGTTTCTGCAGCTTTTTTCTTTCTAAAGACTCTTCAGCCTGGAAATAACATAAGAATAATGATGCGTGACTATGGAGACACATTAGTCTGCATTGGACCTGTATACACAAAACGGTAGCAGATTTTTGATAGAATTCCTATCAGGGGATGGAGGGATTGACTGCCAGATCAGATTACCTAGGGATTACTTGTAGTCTGGCCATAGCTCCGCAAAGGGACTGCATACACAAAACGGTATGGCGTGTGAAGTATTTTAGGACCTTGGATTGGAGACGATTGCAGTCATCAGATGATTCGTTTGTGACTTATAAGACGTCGACTTCTTGTCTTGAAGAAAACAATGGAGTGAATTCTCCTGCAGCGTCTATGGGAAGAGGCTCGTTAGCAGCAGGACGAGGGGCCGGCAATTAGCGGGGAATGTTCCCATGAATGCGGGATTTTGGGATCCAGCTCTGTGAGGCGGTAATGAGCATGCGGAAACACTTAGGGTTTAGGATGAGCTGCAGGCGGATTATAGGGGCCGCCCCACGGCATGCTGGGAAACATTAACCAGTGTGGACCCATCGGAAGAGGCCAGGGAGCCGGCCTTCATAGTCCAAAGCATCCCTATACCAAAGACCGCTGTAGTGCCCCTAGTGTCCATCCCATAATAACTAGCCACCGTGCCACTTATGGGGTGCCCTTAAATAGCCCAGGTTCACAGTACGGCAATAGTGTGCCAAGTGCAACCAACCGTGCGCCCTTGACAGTAGACCAATAATTAGCAATAGCGCCCCCCAGTGCCAGACATGAAGACCACAGTGGTAGCCATAATGCACACAGAGCCAGCCATGATTCCTGCAGTGCTAACCACAATACCCAGAATGCCAGCCATGATGCCCAGCATGCCAGCCATGATACCCAGAGTGCCAGCCATGATGCCCACAGTGCTAGCCACATTACCCAGAATGCCAGCCATGATGCCCACAATGCTAGCCACAATACTGAGAGTGCCAGCCATGATGCCCACAGTGCTAGCCACAATACCCAGAATGCCAGCCATGATGCCCACAATGCTAGCCACAATACCGAGAGTGCCAGCCATGATGCCCACAGTGCTAGCCACAATACCCAGAATGCCAGCCATGATGCCCACAATGCTAGCCACAATACCGAGAGTGCCAGCCATGATGCCCACAGTGCTAGCCACAGTACCCAGAGTGCCAGCCATGATGCCCACAGTGCTAGCCACAATACCCAGAATGCCAGCCATGATGCCCACAGTGCTAGCCACAGTACCCAGAGTGCCAGCCATGATGCCCACAGTGCTAGCCACAGTACCCAGAGTGCCAGCCATGATGCCCACAGTGCTAGCCACAATACCCAGAATGCCAGCCATGATGCCCACAATGCTAGCCACAATACCGAGAGTGCCAGCCATGATGCCCACAGTGCTAGCCACAATACCGAGAGTGCCAGCCATGATGCCCACAGTGCTAGCCACAATACCGAGAGTGCCAGCCATGATGCCCACAGTGGTAGCCATAATACCCAGAATGCCAGCCATGATGCCCAGCATGCCAGCCATAATACCCAGAATGCCAGCCATGATGCCCAGCATGCCAACCATAATACCCAGAATGACAGCCATGATGTCCACAGTGCTAGCCACAATACCCAGAATGGCAACCATGATGTCCAGCATGCCAGCCACAATACCCAGAGTGCTAGCCATGATGCCCAGCATGCCAGCCACAATACCCAGAATGCCAGCCATGATGCCCAGCATGCCAGCCACAATACCCAGAATGCCAGCCACAATACCCAGCTTGCCAGCCATAATACCGAGAATGCCAGCATGATGCCCAGCATGCCAACCATAATACCCAGAATGACAGCCATGATGCCCAGCATGCCAGCCATAATACCCAGAATGCCAGACATGATGCCCACAGAGCCAGCCATGATGCCCACAGTGCTAGCCACAGTACCCAGAGTGCGAGCCCTGTTGCCTACAGTGCTAGCCACAATACCCACAGAGCCAGCCATGATGCCCACAGTGCCACCCAAAATACCCACAGAGCCAGCCATGATGCCCACAGTGCTAGCCCCAATACCCACAGTGTCATCATTGATGCCCACAGTGCTAGCCACAATACCCAGAATGCTAGCCACGATGCCCATAGTGCCAGTCATGATGCCCATAGTACCAGCCACAATACCCACAGTGCCACCTAAGATGTCGAGAGTGCCATCCACAATGCCCACAGCACCAGCCACAATACTCACAGGGCCACTACAATACAAGTGCCAGCCACGCTGCCAGCCACAGTGCCTTACCTGAGCTCTGTTGAATGCCTTGGTGTGGACGCAGATCTCCCGCTTCGCTTGCTCTTCCATCTTCTGTAATTCTATCGCCTTCTTGTCAAGTTCAATTCTCATTTTGTCGTAGAGGTTTTCTGTAGAAGGTGAGAATCAGGTATGTGCGATGCAGAATACACATGTGCCGACCCTATAGAAGGGGTACAGTATGGAGGGGACCCCCAAACACATCCCACCCATAGCCCATAGCAGCCTATATGAATAGGCAATACTTCCCCCACCCCAAATCCTGCAGCCCCCAGCTACTGATGTCATGTAACACCGTCCTCTTCTATATACTTAATACTAAAGAATCCCTTCAAAAAAATTAAAGAGTTCCTCTGGTTTCTTTTTCCATGTCCCCCCATAGGTCGGATGTGAATCTATGAGATGTGGATGTACGGACCCCTATAATCGGGAATAATCGGGCACCGTGCGTCGCCTCACCTGCAGCCTTCTGGTCCTCCAAGGCTTTGGCGCTCGCCTGCTGCTGCTGCAGGGACCATTCTCGGAGCTGCTCTTGCTGCTCTCTTTTTCGGTCCTTCTCCGTCAGATCCTCTCCCATCATGCGCTGGACCCCGGACACACTGCAGCGGGGGTCGTCGTCGGACACTCGAGGAGGGAGATCTTTGCTTAAGGCCTGTGGATCGTACAGGTCGTATTCTCGCCGGTCCTCCTTCTTCTGATACTGGAGTCTGAACTGATTGACGGCAGCGTTCAGGTTCCTGACGTCGTCCTTTTGCCACTGGTCCAGTAAGCAGAGGATATGGTCGTTTTGCACCATCTGAGCATCTGGAAATAATGGGCGCGAGGTCAGAGCTGACGACGCTGGTTCTCGTCACTGTACCCCACAATCGTGCAGAAGCACTCGCAGCCCCCCACCCACCACACAAAGTTTTGTAAACCCCTTTAGCAGCCAGAGCTAAGCCCTGATCACTGCTGTTAACTATTTAACTGCTGCTGTCAATCTCTGCCAATAGTGTGGTTGCTTGCAATAATTACGAATGGGTATAGATGCCGCGCTGCCGTGGTGAAGAAAACACAAAGGAGAAAGTCAATAGTGAGTTATTTCTCTACGCGTTTCGGAGAGATCCCTCTCCTTCTTCAGGAAATTCACATATCTGCTGTTAACTATTTAAATGCTGCTTTCAATCTCTGTCAATAGTGTGGTTGCTTGTGGCAGAGGACTATAAAATATGGTAAAAATAAAAAATGTTTTAAAAATTCTAAATCATCGACCTTTTACTTTAATAAAAAATAAATAATAATAATAATAATTATTATTATGTTATCACCAGGACAATAAAAGTTCAGTTTATCAAAATATTATTTTTTTCAATATTATTTATTAAATATTAATATAATAATTGCATTTTTTTTTCTAAATTACAAAAATAGAAAATAAACCCTCATTACCAGAAATAAATTATTATTGTATAATAATTCATTTTAGAATAATTTTATAAAATGTATTTAAATACTATTATTTATTAAATACTAATTAACCCGCATGGTAATTGCATTTTTTGTGGTTTTATTCTAAATTACCAAAAAAGAAAATAAACCCTCATTGACAGAAATAAATTATTTTATAATATTTAATTAATTTTTCTAATAATTATTTAAATATTATTTATTAAATACTAATTAACCCGCATGGTAATTGCGTTTGTGTTTTTTTTCTAAATTACAAAAATAGAAAATAAACACTCATTAACAGAAATAAATTTATTTAAATTATTATTTTATAATAATTATTTAATGTAATTAATATTTTTATAATAATTATTTAAATAATATTATTTATTAAATACTAATTAACCCTCCTGGTAATTTTGTTTTTCTGGGTTTTTTTTTCTAAATTACCAAAAAAGAAAATAAACCCTCATTGACAGAAATAAATTATTTTATAATAATTAATTTTATAATAATGATTTAACTATTATTTATTAAATACTAATTAACCCGCATGGTAATTGCATTTTGCGTTTTTTTTTTCTAAATTACAAAAATAGAAAATAAACACTCATTAACAGAAATAAATTTATTTAAATTATTATTTTATAATAATTAATTATTTAATTAATTTAATTAATACTTTTAAAATAATTATTTAAATATTATTATTTATTAAATACTAATTAACCCCCATGGTAATTGCATTTTTGTGGGTATTTTTTCTAAATTACCAAAAAAGAAAATACACCCTCATTGACAGAAATAAATTATTTTATAATTATTTAATTAATTTTATAATAATTATTTAAATATTATTTATTAAATACTAATTAACCAGCATGGTATTTGCATTTTTTTTTCTAAATGACAAAAATAGAAAATAAACACTCATTAAAAGAAATAAATTTAAATTATTATTTTATAATAATTAATTATTTAATTAATGTAATTAATAATTTTATAATAATTATTTAAATATTATTATTTATTAAGTACTAATTAACCCCCATGGTATTTGCGTTTTTGTGGGGTTTGTTTTCCTAAATGACAAAAATAGAAAATAAACACTCATTAACAGAAATAAATTCATTTAAATTATTATTTTATAATAATTAATTATTTAATTAATGTTATTAATAATTTAATAATTATTTAAATATGATTTATTAAATACTAATTAACCCCCATGGCAATTGCATTTTTGTGTTTTTTTTTTCTAAAGTACAAAACTAGAAAATAAACACTCATTAACAGAAAGAAATTATTATTGTATAATAATTATTTAAATAATGTAATTAAATAATTACTTTTATAATAATTTTATAATAATTATTTAAATATTATTATTTATTAAATACTAATTAACCCACATGGTAATTGCGTTTTTTTTTCTAAATTACAAAAATAGAAAATAAACCCTCATTGACAGAAATAAATTATTATTCAAATTATTATTTAATTACACTTAATTATTTAAGTAATAATTTTATAATAATTTATAATAATTATTTATATATTATTATTTATTAAATACTAATTAACCCGCATGGTAATTGCAAAAATAGAAAATAAACCCTCATTAACAAAATTAAATAAATAAGGGAAGGAAAAAAGGCAAACATAAAAACGAAAATTGGCCGTGGAAGGATGTTGTTAAAGGGGCAGTTCCATCTAGGACATTTATGTCATATTGGTAGGATAGGACACACAATTTGAGAACTATTTAGAGAACGAGGCCCCAGGTGAACACTCTCTCAGCAATTTTCCAGATCTCCCATTGGAATGAATGAAGCAAGTCGTTGGGGCCTGTTCTCCAGGGAGTTGGGGGTCCTACATATGTCCCTGACGGGGCTACCCCTTTAAGCAAATCCTCCAGGAGCGTATGTTGTAACTACAGTGACGCTCGGTCCCCCCATCACGTTGTTAATAGAGGGGTCTGAAGATCAGGGTTGAGGATAGGATTGCAAGGATATAAAAGGATTAAAGATCATTAAAGGGGCAGGTGGTGACTGGCGCTTGACTACCCATTTAAGAGCCTTCCAATCCACTATGGGATCCATTGGCCTTCGTCCTATCGGTTGGCAGGACCACATACGTGGCCGCTGGATGGGAGCCGTGATGACTGCGACCTACCTGACGGCATCCGCGGCTCTTCTGATTAGCCGGCCTGGTGTGACGTCACATGACCTCGCGCCAGACCTCTGCAGAGGCAGCTTTCTGGGGTCTGGTTCAGCGTCCACAGAGTAGTCATGTGGCCGATAGACCCGCACCTGTGAAGCTATACTTTTTTGGGTAGTAATAGGGGTAAAAGTACCAGGGGAGGGTGAAGGCTTCACCTACCGAAAGCCTCCTGGCGTTTAGTTTCAATTTCTCTCTGGATCTTTTTGTCGTGCACCTGAGTGTCCAAGGCCTCCGTATCCACCTGGGAAAATAAAAGAGGGATTTCATGAAAACGACAATTTATATCAGGATCTCAGCTGCAAAGACGCCCGAGACGTGGACCCCACAAGTCAGATTCATGCGGAGCCGCGTCATACAGCAAATACAATGGTTTATGGCGCCCTCTGCTGCTGAGGATGAAGTATAGCAGCGCTGATCTAAAGTTTTCAGGAAACTGCTACTCTCAGCACGGTCTGATGGATGGATGTTGGGAGTTATAGTTTTGCAACAAGTAGTTAGGAAGAGGTTAAAATAACCGCAAAAAGTGGTGAAAAACACAACTCCCAGCATCTTGCCCACAGCTGTGTATAGATCTGTGCTGTATGGGGCGGTACGGTGGCTTAGTGGTTAGCACTGCAGTCTTGTGGTGGCTCAGTGGTTAGCACTGCAGTCTGGTGGTGGCTCAGTTGTTAGCACTGCAGTCTGGTGGTGGCTCAGTGGCTAGCACTGCCGTCTTGTGGTGGTTCAGTGGTTATCACTGCTGTCTTGTGGTGGCTCAGTGGTTAGCACTGCCGTCTTGTGGTGGCTCAGTGGCTAGCACTGCCGTCTTGTGGTGGCTCAGTGACTAGCACTGCCGTCTTGTGGTGGCTCAGTGCTTAGCACTGCAGTCTTGTGGTGGCTCAGTGCTTAGCACTGCGGTGTTGTGGTGGCTCAGTGGTTAGCACTGCAGTCTGGTGGTGGCTCAGTGGTTAGCACTTCAGTCTGGTGGTGGCTCAGTGGCTAGCACTGCAGTCTAGTGGTGGCTCAGTGGCTAGCACTGCAGTCTTGTGGTGGCTCAGTGGTTAGCACTGCAGTCTGGTGGTGGCTCAGTGGTTAGCACTGCAGTCTGGTGGTGGCTCAGTGGTTAGCACTGCAGTATTGTGGTGGCTCAGTGGTTAGCACTGCAGTCTTGCAGCGCTGAGGTCCTGGGTTCAAATCCCACCAAGGACACTATCTGCAAGGAGTTTGTATGTTCTTCCTGTGTTTGCGTGGGTTTCCTCCGGGTTCTCCGGTTTCCTCCCACACTACAAAAGCAAACAGATAGGCAATTTAGATTGTGAGCTCCAATGGGGACAGGGTTCCTGATGTATGTAAAGCGCTGCGGTATATGGTAGCGCTATATAGAATTAAAGATTTATTTATTTTTATTTTGTATGGACCCATAAGAATAACTTTCTGGCATCGTCTATATAAATTGGCTACGATACTGGAGCAGAAGCTGGGAAAAAAAGGGACGGGGAGAGGGTAGTTGGTCGCTGAATGCCTTATCAGACGTCTGCACATGGGGGTAGGGGGGGGTCTGCAAATTAATAAATTTAATAAGGTGGTCTGTAAAAGAAGGGGGTTGGCCTGAAGTCTGTATAAAGGAGAGGTCTGCAAATATAGGAGTTGTGAATAAAGGAAGGGGTCTGTAAATAGGAGCAGGTCTGGTCTGGGGTCTGTCTAAAGGAGGGGGTCTTATCAGTGGTCTGTAAATATAGAGGGTCCATAAACAGGAAGAAGGGGGTCCTGGAGGTCTATAAATGGGAACGTAGGCAACCATGGGGGGGAGGGGGGTCAGGTCTGGAGTCTGTAATCATGGGGCAAAGTTTATTTAAATGAAAGGGTGCTGGACTTGGGGGTCTTTAAAAATGAGGAGTCTGTATAAATAATAATAATTATTCATTTATATAGCGCCATTAATTCCACAGCGCTTTACATACATCATAATCACTGTCCCCATTGGGGCTCACAATCTAAGGTTCCCTATCTGTATGTCTTTGGAGTGTGGGAGGAAACCGGAGAACCCGGAGGAAACCCACGCAAACAAGGGGAGAACATACAAACTCCTTCCAGATCTCGTCCTTGGTGGGATTTTTTGAACCCAGGACCCCAGCGCTGCAAGACTGCAGTGCTAGCCACTGAGCCACCACAAGACTGCAGTGCTAACCACTGAGCCACCACAATACTGCAGTGCTAACCACTGAGCCGCAACAAAGACTGCAGTGCTAACCACTGAGCCACCACAAGACTGCAGTGCTAACCACTGAGTCGCCCTTATGAACGGGTCTGGTCTGGGGTCTGTTTAAAGGACTCTAGTCAGGGATCTGACTACATACATTGACCTACTATACATTGAGGGAATGTAAACAGGAAGGGGGGTCTGTAAATGGGAAATGACGTAAACATGGGGGTTCTGGGGTCTTTTGAAAGGAGCGGTTCTGGTCAGGAGTCTGTAAACAGGACAGGGGATTGGTCTGGGGTCTGTATAAGTGAAATGGTCTAGTCTTAAGGGGGTCTGTAAACGGGGATCTCATCTAGGGTCTTTTGAAAGGAGTCTGTAAACATAGAGGGTCTGTAAACAGGAAGTGGGGGGGGGGGTCTGGGGCCTGTATAAATGAAAGGGTCTGGTTTTGATTCTATTTCAAAGAAGAGGTCCTGGTTTTGGGGGTCTTTAAAAATGTGAAGTCTGTATTAATGAAATGGTCTGGTCTGGGGTCTGTTTAAAGGAGTGAGTCTTGTCAGCGATCTATAAATATGGAGGGTCCATAAATAGGAAGTATGTAATCATGGGGGTCTGTAAACAGGAAGGGGGTCTGTAAATGGGAAAGTATGTAAACAAGGGGGGGGTCTGGTCTTGCGCCTTTTGGATGGAGCCAGTAAACAGGTGGGCTGGTCTGGGGTCTGTATAAGTGAAAGGGTTTGGTCCTGAGTCTGTAAAAATGGGAGGTTCCATGGGGGGTCCTGGTCTTAAAAATGTAGACTGTAAAAATGATGGGGTCTGGTCTGGGGTTTTTCTAAAGAAGCAGCAATCTGTAAATATGGAGGGTCTGTAAACAGGAAGGGGGGGGTCTGTAAGCGGGGAAGTCTCTAAACATGGGGGCCTGGTCTGGGGTCTTTTGAAAGCAGTGGATCTGGTCAGGACTCTCTAAACATGGGGTGCGGTCTGTAAACAGGAAGGGGGTTTGGTCTGGGGTCTGTTTAAAGGAATTAGGGTAATGGGGGTAGCTGCCCCCCCGCCCCTCGCTGGGTACGGCTGCAGCACATAGCAGGGAGCTCATGGGCACACCTCTGACCCCGGAAGTGCAAGCGCTGGTACTTCCGGGGTCAATCAGCGTCCTGTGCCCGCAGTTTGTGTTTGCGTCTTGAAGATGCACATACAAATAAATAGCGGTGCGCCCCCCCCCCTCCCCGAAAACACAGCTGATTTATTAGACTGTCTTTACGGAGGTGGAGAGGGTGTGAAGAAAAAAAAAATGCTGACAGGTGCCTAGTGGCAAGTATGGCCCTGGTGGTGGGGGGGCCCCCTTAGAAGCTCTTTTGGTGGGGGCCCCGAGGCTGAAGCCCCGCCTGCCCCGCCTAGAATCCGGCTCTGGTCTTGGGGTCCATAACATTGGGGAGGGGTCTCTAAACAGATTAGGCCCTGAAGGGGGGGGGGGGTCTTCATCTGTGTTAACCTCTTCCTGCCCATGGAGGTGCCTGTACGTCTGGATTATAGGACATTAGTGCTGACTCCGCTGACGATCCCCCCACTTAACCCTTTAGATACAGCGGACAATGGCGGCCGTGGCATCTAAGCGGTTAGAGAGATGCAGATATGGACACAATGCTGCCCCCTAGCTTCACTAGGATTTGCAGCAGTGCAGTAAATAAAGCTTTGCAGACAACAGGATTCTCATAGACTTTGCTGCGTGCGTATTTCCAAGAAAAACGCATTAAAAAACGCGGTAGAAACGCAATGTGATGCACATGTGAGGGCAAAGAAAAGATGGAAGCTGCTTCTCACCCCAATGGTCCTGACTCTGGTGTCAAACACCCGGCTCTGCCTCTGCTGCTCCGCATCCCGCCTCCTCTGCTGCACGGACGCCTCTGCCCGGTCCTGCTCGTACATGGCGCCTCCACCGCTCTGCAGCATCACGTCTCCTAGGAAACCAGGACTCGGTTGCTAGGAGCTGGAGACTTCCGGTGACTTCGACTTTCACGCATGCGCTCTGAGGGTGAAGACGCCAGCGTGACGTCACCGCATCAGCTAAGCAGCGCTTTGGCGGGAAAAGCCGTCAGTAGTCAGTTGGTCGCCGTCGCCCGCAGTCATGGGCCTCCTCCACCTCCTCGTCCTGGAGGACTTTAAGTCATGGCGGGGCCGGAAAACCATAGGGCCCTTCAAAAGGTTCAATTGTATAATCGGCCCTAACGGCTCAGGTAAAGGTCGGTCACCTGTAGCGCCCTCTGGTGGCGCCGCCACTGCCTCACATTCTGCCCGGGCGCCATTTTTATTCCAGTCAGCGAACAGTTGGCAGGTTGTGTCTCCTCTCTGAGCTGCTGCATGGAGCCGCCTTGTAATGAGGAGACATTGAGAAGATATTTACCACTTTTGTGCTTTATTTTTTTTTTCTCATTTCCTAACATATAACTTTTAATAATTATCCCATCCACGGACGTACGGGGGCTTGGTTTGGTTTTTTTTTTGTGGGACGAGTTGTACTTTTGAAGGACATCGTTCATTTTACCGTATAGAGTAAAAAAAAAAATCTAATTTTGGTGGAAAAACAGAAATAAACACAATCTAACAATGTTATTTGGGTTTTGTGTTTAGGCTGTCCATTTTTCGGTGACAACGACCCAATAATAAGATTCTCCGGGTCAGGACGAGCGCTGCGACACCCAACATGGGTAGGGTTTGCTAGATGTTAATAGTGGGGGCATCTGAACCCCCCCACCCCCCAAAAAAAAACCCAAAACAAACCCTAATGCCATTTTCTGAGTCCAGCAACATTTTAGTTGTTCCGTCAATACGGCTTGGTGAGGGTTTGTTCTTTTGCAGTACGAGCTGTAATGTTTATCGGTCTTATCATGGGGGACGTACAACGTTTTTCAGTTTGGGGGGGCGAGCCGCAATAAAATAGATGCAGAGATACCCAATATATATATTTTTTGTTCAGTTTTATTTCGGATATATATATATATATATATATACACTCACACTCACACCATATTTTTCATTTTAGAAGACGCACCCCAATTTTAGAGGAGGAAAATAGGAAAAAATTATTTTTAAGGTTAAAATGAGGGTCCGTTTTATAATCCCAGTGCGGGCTTAGGCTGCTTTCACACATCCGTTTTTTGCTGAGCGGCACAATACGGCGCTCTGCAGAAAAAACGCAACCGGTTTTTGTTTTTTTTTTGCCGCCGGTTGCGTTTTTTCCGCATAGACTTGCATTAGCGCAGTATTGTGCCGCATGGCCTTGCGTTGCGTCCGTTTTTTGCCGGATGTGGCATATTTAGCCCATGCGGCGGCTGGATGGAACGTTGCCTAGCACGTTTTTTCGTGCGGCGAAGAAACCGCATTGCGACGGATTCGGCACGATTTACAATGCAAGCCTATGGATGCCGGATGCGGCCTCCTGCGGCAAAAAAACGCATCCGGTGGCCAGATGCGCTTTTTTGCACTGCGCATGCTCAGTATGAAGCCGCATCCGTCAAAAAACGGACGGGCTGCATGGAAAAACTTATGCAACGGATCCGTTTTTTTCGCCACATCTGTTGCATAGGTTTTTGCGCCGGATTGAGCCGCACTGCAAAAACCGGATGTGTGAAAGCAGCCTTAGTTAGTCCTAATGCTCACCATGGGGGAGCGGCGGTGGTGGAGCGGCTTGGGAAGGTCCTAGGAGGCTCAGGAGTGCCGGCAATACTGCGGGTTTGGGGATGTTGTAGTGGGCGCCATTGATCTGCCGGCAGCAGTGGAGTGGAGTGACTCAGGAGGGTCACAGGACTGACTGCAGGCTCTGTTGAATCACCTGCGGGTTGACAAGTTGGACTAAAAAAAAAAAAAAAAATGGCCGTGGAGGCAGTGTGTGTGCAGATACGACTCCGTGGCCATTTTCTTGAAGTCCATCGCATCAATCTGCGCATGCACCACCTCTGCAGCCATTTTTTTGAAGTCCATCACGTCAACTGCAGGCGATTCAATGAAGCCCACAGTCAGATCAATGCCACCACCGCCGAGACACCCTGTCCTGTGATCCTGCTGTACTGCTCCTCCGAGCCCTCAGTATCACTGACCCTGCCTCCTATGACACCAAACCACCAACGCCACCCCGGTAAGTCGTATCCAGATTGTAAAGCCTTCACACTTGCGCGGTTTTGCATCCGTCACACTGATGCAACGGATGTGTTGCAGATAGTGGCACAACTGATGTGACTGATGCTGTAAAAAAAAGATCCGTTTTTTTTTTACTGTTTTACCAGTGGCCAGCTTTTGTGAATGATCAGCTAAGGCTGCTTTCACACCTCCGGTTTCTGCAATGCGGCACACTCCGGCACTTTGCAGGAAAATCGCAACCGTTTTTTTTTTGCTGCCGGTTGCGTTTTTTCTGCATAGACTTTAATTAGTGCCGCATTGTGCCGCATGGCCTTGCGTTCCATCCGGTTTTTGCCGCATGCGGCAGATTTAGCCGATGCGGCGGCCGGATGGAACGTTGCCTAGCACATTTTTTCGTGCGGCAAAAAAAACCGCATCGCGACGCATTCGGCCGATGCGGTGCATTTTTCAATGCATCCCTATGGCGGCCGGATGCGGCGCGATGCGGCAAAAACCGCATCCGGCCGCCGCATGCGGTTTTTGCCACTGCGCATGCTCAGTAGCATGCCGCAAGCGGCAAAAACCGGACGGGTCGCAAGGGAAAAACTTATGCAAAGGATGCGGTGTTTTCACCGCATCCGTTGCATAGCTTGCACAGCCGGATTGAGCCGCAGAGCTCAAGCCGGATGTGTGAAAGCAGCCTAATTGCCCGGTGGCCGCCTTTTGAGAACGATCAGCTGATCGGCCGGCTTAAAAGGCGGCCGCTGGGCGATCAGCTGATCGTTCCGGCCGCTGGAACTGAATTTACAGTCGATCATGGTTTTTTACTGGGCACATGCTCACAGTAAAAAAACGATCCGTCGCACACAAAAAAGTTACATTCTGCGTTGCTTCCGCCTGACGGTCAGTTAGTAAATGACTGATCTGTCACGCAGCGGATGCAGCGCAGGGCCATCAGTCACTATCAGTCGCTAATAGAAGCCTATGGGGAAAAAACGGATTCCTGCAAAATATTTTGCAGGATACCGCAATTCCTCAAGGCGACGGATTGTGACTGATGCAAAACAACGCAAGTGTGAAAGCAGCCTTAGACACAACCCCCATTTTACCCCCAGATTTGGGGAGAAGAGAGTGCGTCTTATAATCTAGAAAATACGATATATATAGTACACCACACCACACAAAAAGTTCGGTCTTTTTGGTGAAATTTATGGAAAACTTAAGTTCCCGCTATAGTTATATTTTATTCAGTAGAAGCAGCAATGGGGATTTCCTCATCTCCAGCAATTTAAGACAAAAGCCAACACCAGTGGTGAGTATACCCTCCCCCGCCCCACCTCCAAATGTTAGTGAATAGTAAATAACTTGTCATGTAGTCTTGAGCATCAATTACAGCTGACAGTGACACCTCCTGCTGGTCACCAATGGGGTTATTGTCTGTGGAGGCGGCATTCCACTCTTCTTGATGCGCGACTCTCAGGTCATTGAGGTTCAGGGGTACAGATTTATGGCCTCTACATGACAACTCAGCCGATCCCATAGGTTTTCTATGGGATTCAGGTCTGGAGAAAGTGCAGTTGCTCCATTTGAGGTCCCCCAGTCTCCAGCAGCCGGTCCCTAATGATCTGATCTCTATGATCCGGAGCATTGTCCTCCATGAAGATGATATTAGGCCAGTGTTGTTCATGCAGAGGCACAATGACTAGATTAATGATGTTATCCCAGTATTACGGGTTGTCACTGTACCATTCACAGTGTAAGGCCATTCTGTACTGACCAGATACACCGGCCCACACTAACAAAGGCTCATCTGGTGAAACCAGTGGCTGATGCATAGCGCGTTGGCAGCCATCATATCTGCTCAGTGTGAATCGACTTTCATCAGTGACCAGCGTTGAGACCCCCTGGTCCCTCGTCCAGCGTAGATGATGCCTGTGCCTGGTGGTGAGGTCAGGAACCTTGCAGGGTGTCTAGCACGCAGACCACGCAGATGTAAACGGTTTCACGTGGTCTGAAGTGATACTTGGAGGGCCTCTCACCTCCCTTAAATTTGCCTGGAGTTGTGTGACATTCATCATCTCGTTCCGCAGGACATTGATCACAATGAAGCGGTTATCAATGTGGGATGTGGTCAAAGGACGTCCACTTCTGCCTTTCTGTGACTCTTCCAGTCTCTGTGTGACCGGGGTGACACTGGCAAATGGCATTAGATGTGATATGTTAATGACCCTCACCTCAGTCTCTGCTGCGAGTGTGATCCGAGTGTCATGCAGCTGTGTTCGGATCACAGGTGTGGAGGAGAGGAAGAGATTAATGTCTCCATCTCCTCCATTGCCTTTCTCTGCATATATCACACTGTACATGTCATCCAAGTGCAGTATGAGGTTGCACACGCACTGATAGACTTGTATGCGTGCGAGTGAGCCGAGACTCGCTGACAATCGCAGCATGCTGTGATTTATTTATTTTTTTTGTTCAGTCCGATTAGGGCTGAGGAAAACTTTGCAGAGCTAAGCTGCCTCATTACATATACAGTGGATCCTTGGTTAACGAGAACAATCCGTTCTGGGACTGTGCTTGTTAACCAAGTTACTCGTTCAGCAAAGCAAGATTTCCCATAGGAAATCATTGCAATGCAGACAATTCCTTCCATAACTTGTTAAATGTCCCATCATGGTCCCCTATTGTGCCATTACGCACACAAACACACACGCACACACACAAACATATATGTATTATGCTCGCCTTTCCTTCCGTTCCATCTCTGGCCTCATGGTTCTTGCAGTTCGCCGGTACAGGATGTGTATCAGGTAACCATTGCGACGAGAAAGGAACCTCCGCTGCCAGAGCGCTGATGTCAAAGGCAGGAGCCGCTTGCCTCTGATTGGCCAGCGCACTGCCTTTGAGTAGCGTCTGACAGCGGAAATTCCTCGCCATGGTTGCCAATACAGAGCCTGTAGCGGCGAACTAGAAGAACCACGAGGCCAGCGATGGTACGGAAGGTAAGGTGAGCATAATATGTGTACCATCCGTTCCATCGCCGCCCTCATGGTTCTTGTAGTTTGCCGCTACAGGCTGTATATCGGGTAACCGTCGCGACCCGATACACATCCTGTACCGGCGAACTACAAGAACCATGAGGCTGGCGATGGAACGGAAGATAAGGTGAGCATAATACTCTATGTGTGTGTTTGTGTGGACTGCAGGAGCGGGTTAGAGCGTGGTGGATATATGGAACCGGAAGTGTGTGCGGTGAGTATTTGCTCGTACAGCAAAACTTGCTCGTAAACTGAGTTACAAATTTACAGCAAGCTTTGCTCATTAAGACTGCTTTCACACTACGCTTTTTTAACATGCACTATGAACGTTTTTTTAACGCAAAAATGGATCCAGGGCAAATGCGTTTTCATTTCAATGCATTTGCAATGGACTCGCGTCAACATGCGTTCACCTGCGTTTTGTATGCATTATAGTAAGGGTCCAGCGACTTGCATGTTTTTTTAACTTTTTTCAAAAACGCTACTTGTAGCGTTTTTGAGTTGTGTCCAAATACTGCAAATTGCTGGATCCTGACTAAACAGCATGTGAACGCTAGCATGCTGATAGACAGGATCCTGCTTGCTCTACTGAGCATGCTCAGAATCCAGCTTGGTGTGATCAGTCCCTCTCTCCCCCTCCCTCTTTAGTTACCCGATGTTTATCTTGATTACGTGTGCAGGGAACAGGCAGCGCTGCTCCTAGGAGCTGCAGACGCTCGTAACCAAGGTAAATATCGAGTATCCAAGCAAGTTACCCGATATTTACCTTGGTTACGAGCCTCCGCAGCTGTCAGATGTCGGCTCCCAGTCTTTCACGTTCAGTTCCCCTCACTCCCAATCACATGACTCCAATGCCCGCTCATAAACTTAAAGTGACAGGATCCTGCAAAATAACACTTGCGTTTGCATGCATTTTTCTTTGCAAAAACAGGATCCGCTTTTGCAGCAAAAAAAGTTCATGACGCATGCTAAAAAAACGTAGCGTGAAAACAGCCTAAGCGAGGTTCCACTATAATTGGACCGAATGCAATGTGCGAATTTCTCCCATTACACTTGTGTGAGTCATACGTTAGTGTGACTCTCTGGTCTTAGGATCATCCTGAAGCTTCACCCGAAAACCAAATAGCTAACTTTTTGTGAGGAGTGTAAAAATATATATCTAAATGTCTAAAATAAATATATAGATTTAATTTAGAGTAGTAGAAAATACATATTCAAAAAGAGAAGTGGAATTCAAGTTGCAAAAAGCAAGAAATCTTTTGCTAGTGCATATGCATATCAAAGTACTGAATACCAATTTGGATGATGAACAACACTGTAACTGGAAAATTATATTGCACTACTTAAAGCCGCATTAGTGCGCAGTATCTGTGATCAATGGAAATGGTAACAGAGTTGTAGACACAATGGGCATAGGTTATAATTACAAGATCACAGAGCATGTGACATCAAACATAAGATGAAACATACCAATTATGGAAGGATATAAAAGGGCAAAGTAAAGTGCTAGCAGTGCAGAATGGAAGTCCCAGCTGAGGTGACGTGCTTTTCGCTTCTTCAGTGGATCACTCATATAGTTTTCCTAAGTCTACTTTCACACTTGGGTTGTGCGGCATCCGTCACAATGCGTTGTGTGACGCATGTGACTGATGCGTTGTAAATAGTGTGATAATAAAGGCAACGTATTCCTGTGAAATAATGTGTTGCGTTCTTTTAGTTTTCTTTAGCCAAGAGAGAGCCCCAATCATCACTGCGCACACCGGCACTACCGCCCCCCATCATCACTGCACACACGTAGGCATTACAGCCCCCATCATCACCGCAGGCACTATTGCCCCCATCATCACCACACACACACCAGCACTACAGCCCCCATCATCACTGCACACACATAGGCATTATAGCCCCCATCATCACCGCAGGCACTATCGCCCCCATCATCACTGCACACACACAGGCACTACAGCCCCCATCATCACTGCACACACGCAGGCACTACAGCCCCCATCCTCTCCGCATACACGCAAGCACTACATCAGTGATGTCACTGCTGACAGCGCGATTCACTTCAGTTTCTGCATGGAGCTCACAGCGAGTGGCGGTGTTCTATGGCCGCTCCTGTCAGCTTCATGTAGCAGATTGGAAAGCGTCGTGGGACCTCGTGTGGATTACGTTGGACCTGGAGGGGTATTTGGGGATTAATAAAGTGGTGAAAAAGGGTGGGGTTTTTTGTCTTTTATTCCAAATAAAGGATTTTGTCGGGTGTATGTGTTTATTTACTTTCACTTAATCATTGGGGGTGTCTCATAGACGCCTGCCATGATTAACCTAGGACTAAGTGGCAGCTATGGGCTGCCATTAAGTCGTTATTACCCCGATTGCCACCTTACCAGGGCAACTCGGGATGAGCCAGGTAGAGTAATGGGGCTGTCACATCTAATGGATGCGGCAATTCCGGGCGGTTGCTGGCTGATATTGTTAGGCTGGGGGCTCCCCATTACGTGGAGCTCCCTATCTTGAGAATACCAGCCTTCAGCTGTGAGGCTTTATCTTAGGTGGTATCAAAATTGAGGGGGGCCGCACGCCGTTTTTTTTAAATTTATTTATTGTCCTGCACGATATAGACATGCCCACCGGCGGCTGTGATTGGTTGCAGTGAGACAGCTGTCAATCAGCGTGGGGGGCGTGTCTGACTGCAACCAATCATAGGCGCTGGTGGGCGGGGGAAGCAGGGAATACGAGATGGAATAATGAGTGGACGGCATTTTCAAAAGCAGGAGAAGCCGCCAGAGCAGTGTGACAGCTGTGCAGCGCCGCGCCAGTGATCGGTGAGTATGAGAGAGGGGGCGAGAGGGAGAGACAGACAGATACCGAGAGAGAGACCGACCCACAGAGTGCTTTTAAATGATTTAGAACGCTCTGCTGGACATGCTGAGCATGCTCAGTAGAACGTGACGGAATTCTGCGCTGGATTCCGTCGCTAAACGCATGGCGATAGAATCCAGCGCCATAGACATTCATTATGCCTCTTAACGGATCCCGACGAAATCCTGCTAAGTGCGTTTTTTTTTACAGCAACAAAACACGCTACATTCTGCGTTCCATCCGCCTGGCGCTCAGTCAAAATAACGACTCAGCGTCGGCCGGCGGATGCAACGCAGACACTTGCGTCACAGTGCATCGTAAATACAATCCTATGGGAAACAGCACAAGCTGTTAACGGATTGCGCTCTTTTCCATAGCGGCGAATTGCGACCAGCGCAAGTGTGAACATAGCCTAAGGCGACTGATATATGAATTTATCCCCATAGGAGTATGATTATCTAAGATATATTATATAAGTAAAAATAGTCCCCACATTTTTTTTTTAGAAACAAATATATATATGAAACTACAGTAGTAAGAAAATTATATACATTTTTTCAAAAATATTTTTTCTTTTTTTTAGTATTTCAATTGAGCATCGCGGTGCTCGGCCAAGTGTCTTGGCTGCTCGGATGTGGCTCAATTCACTGCATGATGGGAGCCGGCACCCCAGTGAGAGCCACTAGTAGTCTCTGGTACTTACTGGAGGTAAAAACAACGTTTTTAGATGTAGTGGGGACCCCTTAAAAAAAAACCCAAAACAACTCTAAAAAAAATCTTCCTTTTCCTCCTCTTCTTCCGCTTCCTCCTACATAACTTCTTTCTTCTTCCTCTTTCTTCTTCCTCTTTCTTCTTCCTCTTTCTTCTTCCTCTTTCTTCTTCCTCTTTCTTCTTCCTCTTTCTTCTTCCTCTTTCTTCTTCCTCTTTCTTCCTCTTTCTTCTTCCACTTTCTTCTTCCTCTTTCTTCTTCCTCTTTCTTCTTCCTCTTTCTTCTTCCTCTTCTTTCTTTCCTTCTTTCATTTTTTCCTCCTTCCGTCGTCTTTCCTCTTTCCGTCGTCTTTCCTCTTTCCGTCATCTTTCCTCTTTCCGTCGTCTTTCCTCTTTCCGTCGTCTTTCCTTCTTCTTTCCGTCTTTCCTTCTTTCTGTCTTTCCTTCTTCTTCTTTGTCTTTCCTTCTTCTTCTTTCCGTCTTTCCTTCTTCTTCTTTCCGTCTTTCCTTCTTTCCGTCTTTCCTTCTTCTTCTTTCCGTCTTTCCTTCTTCTTTCCGTCTTTCCTTCTTCTTCTTTCCGTCTTTCCTTCTTCTTCTTCTTTCCGTCTTTCCTTCTTCTTCTTCTTTCCGTCTTTCCTTCTTCTTCTTCTTTCCGTCTTTCCTTCTTCTTCTTCTTTCCGTCTTTCCTTCTTCTTCTTTCCGTCTTTCCTTCTTCTTCTTCTTTCCGTCTTTCCTTCTTCTTCTTTCCGTCTTTCCTTCTTCTTCTTTCCGTCTTTCCTTCTTCTTCTTTCCGTCTTTCCTTCTTCTTCTTTCCGTCTTTCCTTCTTCTTCTTTCCGTCTTTCCTTCTTCTTCTTTCCGTCTTTCCTTCTTCTTCTTTCCGTCTTCCTTCTTCTTCTTCTTTCCGTCTTTCCTTCTTCTTCTTCTTTCCGTCTTTCCTTCTTCTTCTTCCGTCTTTCCTTCTTCTTCTTCTTCTTCTTTCCGTCTTTCCTTCTTCTTCTTCTTTCGTCTTTCTCTTCTTCTTCTGCTTTCCGTCTTCTTCTTCTTCTTCTTCTTTCTTCTTCTTCTTCTTCTTCTTCTTCTTCTTCTTTCCGTCTTTCTCTCTTCTTCTTTCCGTCTTTCCTTCTTCTTCTTCTTCTTCTTTCCGTCTTTCCTTCTTCTTTCCGTCTTTCTTCTTCTTTCCGTCTTTCCTTCTTCTTCTTCTTCTTCTTTCCGTCTTTCCTTCTTCTTCTTCTTCTTCTTTCCGTCTTTCCTTCTTCTTCTTCTTCTTTCCGTCTTTCCTTCTTCTTCTTTCCGTCTTCTTCTTCTTCTTTCCGTCTTTCCTTCTTCTTCTTTCCGTCTTTTTCTTCTTCTTCTTCTTCTTCTTCTTCTTCTTTCCGTCTTTCCTTCTTCTTCTTCTTCTTTCCGTCTTTCCTTCTTCTTCTTTCCGTCTTTCCTTCTTCTTCTTTCCGTCTTTCCTTCTTCTTCTTTCCGTCTTTCCTTCTTCTTCTTTCCGTCTTTCCTTCTTCTTCTTCTTTCCGTCTTTCCTTCTTTCTTCTTCTTTCCGTCTTTCCTTCTTCTTCTTCTTTCCGTCTTTCCTTCTTCTTCTTCTTTCCGTCTTTCCTTCTTCTTCTTCTTTCCGTCTTTCTTCTTCTTCTTCTTCCGTCTTTCCTTCTTCTTCTTCTTCCGTCTTTCCTTCTTCTTCTTCTGCTTTCCGTCTTTCCTTCTTCTTCTTCTTCTTCTTCTTCTTCTTCTTCTTCTTCTTCTTCTTCTTCTTCTTCTTCTTTCGTCTTTCCTTCTTCTTCTTTCCGTCTTTCCTTCTTCTTCTTCTTCTTTCTTTCCGTCTTTCCTTCTTCTTTCGTCTTTCCTTCTTCTTCTTCTTCTTCTCTTCCGTCTTTCTTCTTCTTCTTCTTCTTCTTTCCGTCTTTCCTTTCTTCTTCTTCTTCTTCTCGTCTTCCTTCTTCTTCTTCTTCTTCTTCCGTCTTTCCTTCTTCTTCTTCTTCTTCTTCTTTCCGTCTTTCCTTCTTCTTCTTTCGTCTTCCTTCTTCTTTCCGTCTTTCCTTCTTCTTCATTTCCGTCTTTCCTTTTCTTCTTCTTCTTCTCTTCTTCTTCTTTCTTCTTCTTCTTCTTCTTCTTCTTTTCTTCTTCTTCTTTCTTCTTTCTTCGTTTCTCTTCTTCTCGTCTTTCCTTCTCTTTTCTTCTTCTTCTTCTCTTCTTCTTCTTCTTCTTCTTCTATCTTCTTCTTCTTCTTCTTCTTCTTCTCTTCTTCTTCTTCTTCTTCTTCTTCTTCTTCTTCTCTTCTTCTTCTTCTTCTTCTTCTTCTTCTTCTTCTTCTTCTTCTTCTTCTTCTTCTTCTTTCTTCTTCTTTCCGTTCTTTTCTTCTTCTTCTTCTTCTTCTTCTTCTTCTTTCCGTCTTTTCTTCTTCTTCTTCTTCTTCTTCTTCTTCTTCTTTCCGTCTTTTCTTCTTCTACTTCTTTCCGTCTTTTCTTCTTTCTTCTTCTTCTTCTTCTTCTTTCCGTCTTTTCTTCTTCTTCTTCTTCTTCTTCTTCTTTCCGTCTTTTCTTCTTCTTCTTCTTCTTCTTCTTCTTCTCCGTCTTTTCTTCTTCTTCTTCTTCTTCTTCTTCTTTCGTCTTCTTCTTCTTCTTCTTCTTCTTCTTCTTCTCTTCCGTCTTTTCTTCTTCTTCTTCTTCTTCTTCTTCTTCTTTCCGTCTTTCTTCTTCTTCTT
Organism: Anomaloglossus baeobatrachus; assembly: GCF_048569485.1. Taxonomy (NCBI): domain Eukaryota; kingdom Metazoa; phylum Chordata; class Amphibia; order Anura; family Aromobatidae; genus Anomaloglossus; species Anomaloglossus baeobatrachus. Next base: position 31,219,886 of record NC_134356.1, read on the forward strand.
CTTCTTCTTCTTCTTTCTTTCCGTCTTTTCTTCTTTTCTTCTTCTTTCTTCTCTCTTTCTTTCCGTCTTTTCTTCTTCTTCTTCTTCTTCTTCTTCTTTCCGTCTTTTCTTCTTCTTCTTCTTCTTCTTCTTCTTTCCGTCTTTTCTTCTTCTTCTTCTTCTTCTTCTTCTTTCCGTCTTTTCTTCTTCTTCTTCTTCTTCTTCTTTCTTTCCGTCTTCTTCTTCCTTCTTCTTCTTTCTTCTTCTTTCCGTCTTTCCTTCTTCTTTCCTTTCCGTTCTTTTCTTCTTCTTCTTCTTCTTCTTCTTCTTCTTCTTCTTCTTCTTCTCTTCTTCTTCTTCTTCTTCTTCTTCTTCTTCTTCTTCTTCTTCTTCTTCTTCTTCTTTCCGTCTTTTCTTCTTCTTCTTCTTCCGTCTTCTTCTTCTTTCTTCTTCTTTCGTCTTTTCTTCTTCTTCTTCTTTCCGTCTTTCTTCTTCTTCTTTCGTCTTTCTCTTCTTCTTCTTCCGTCTTTTCTTCTTCTTCTTCTTCCGTCTTTTCTTCTTCTTCTTCTTTCCTCTTTTCTTCTTCTTCTTTTCCGTCTTTTCTCTTTCTTCTCTTCTTCTTCTTCTTTCGTCT